>NC_084732.1:59513028-59663028 GCF_033978785.1 Entelurus aequoreus
AGAATGGTTGTCCCGGGAGATTTTCGGGAGGGGCACTGAAATTCTGGAGTCTCCCGGGAAAATCGGGAGGGTTGGCAAGTATGGTTCCACCCCAATTATCTCTCAAAATTTTTTGAGTTTTGGGCAGTCCCAAAAGATGTGGTTTCCTATCTTTTCACACAGTCATCATTACATATTAGTTTTCGTCTTGTCGAATTTTGGAATTAGAAACTTTTTAAAATATCTCACATTCACCTTCCAATTAAATTCTTTCCACACTGGACTGCTGGTCAGTTTGTAAACATTTTCACAAATGCTAACCCTAACCCAGTCGAAAAACCAATCAAATTGATTGATAGATACTACATTATATTTGCATTTTCTTTTAAACAGTCACAAAGTTTAATAATCGTCCTTTAGTACCACGATGTCCAAAACATGGCCGATTGTGTGGTCCCCCGCACTCACGAATCAATGATGTGCATTAGTTAGTTTATACAGCGTGTCATTATGGTCCTTAATTTTATCAAATCTAAATGAATGTATCCAGGTGTCTTAATTGAAATGATCAGAATACATTTGATAGTTTTCTGGATAGTTTCACCTTCCAGGGGCACTGGACTTGTTCCAGCTTCAGAGGCACGTTAGACCAAAAGTACTTAAAACTGTCCTATAATACAAAACAAACTCTTACCTGTTAGTACCTTCCTGTTTATTTGGGATCTGCATAACTCACGAAACATTTTAAATCCAACCATGGGGGCAAGCTGAAGATATTTATCAAATAATCTTGCTTTCTTCCAAATTTGCTCAAAACGAGCCGTTTGAAATTTGAGGCTTCAGTGACGTATTTTGCCTTCATTACATCAGCGGATATCGCCACATAAGGTAGAGGTTTACCCGAAGAGCTTTGCGCGAGTCCACCATTTTTATTCAGTCGTAGTCCAAAGTTGTAGTCAATAAGTTCCGTATTTTGTCTCTATCCTTTCGTGTGGGGCAGATTGGCTCGTACTTGCACATGCATACAAATGCATGTACATGCAAAGTTCAAATTTGAATGACAATAAAAGGAAGTCTAAGTCTAAGTCTATACTACAATCCTACACTGTTGCCGTTTCTAATAAAAAGTAGCGTATGGTTCTAACGTTTAACTTGAACTCCGTTAGTAGACCCGATATGGAAGCGTTAAAAAATACAAAATGGCTGACGGGTAGAAGACAGTCGAAGGGGTTTGCCAGGAGGAGGACTTCGGCACGTAAATAAGATCACCTACAAAGCGGCACATTCTGAAGAGATAGTCAGAAAGCAGCTTGAAGATGGTCTGGAAAACTAAATCTATGAAAAATTTAAAACAAAGCACCACGATGACATGTAACGAGGACCACAAGGAAATGTTTTAAATGTACAAAAAAAATCATAATAGGATCCATTTAACTGCGAGGAGGTGGTGCCTGCCTTCCGCACAAGTGCAGCTGCGATAGGCTCCAGCCCCCCCACACTCTGAGAGGGACAAGCAGTTTGACAGGAAACACCCATATTTAAGCAACTCTTAAATATGGGTGTTTCCACCAAAATGCGCATCTTAGTTGCAGGCACACAATGCCAGACTTAAAGGGGTCATATAAAAATGTGTTTTCTACATTTGAAACACTTCCTTGTGGTCTCCATAACATGTCATTGTTTTACCGTTCAACTGAAATTATGCTCGCAGTGAAAAGCAGTACAAAAATCTGAGAGGCTGCACATATCTCAAAAGTTAATAAGTTGCGGTACCACTGTTTTTTATTTAAATAACGGCGATTTGTGATTAAATTAAAAATCCCTTATTTTACACATTTTAATGGGAAATTGGCCATATTTTGAAATGCTACAGTTACGGTAACGACTTGCATATCAGTAGAAAGCATAGTCTGGCGCTACACAAATCACAGAAATTATTGCAATAGTTAAGATTTGCACAGTAATTTATTATACAGTAATTTAAAATAGCACTGTGGGACAGATTAAAAATCTTAACATGCTGTGGCTGGCTCATGTTTAAGCTAGAAAGTATGTCCTCATTATTTTGTCCATATATAATATACTGTATGTTAGTGACTTAGAAATTGTCCAACTTTGCATTTGCAAACATTAAATCATCAACAAAGACATACATATTTTCAAAAATATTGCTTTTTTACCTTGTTTTTCTCAAACAACTCAGTCTGCATGGTCTTTAGGTCAGTGTCGATTGCTGATGCAGCCTGACGACGTTTCTTTGCGAGCTGTTCTTCCAGGTCTTCAGCCTGAGCCTTCAGCTTCTTATTGTCACGCTCCAGTGCCAGCTTGTCTGTTTCCAAGCGCTCTCTGCGACCCCATTCTGCCGCATTCTCCACCTGCAACCTCTCCATCTGGGAGGCAGACAGATTTCAATGATGTGATTCATTCATAAAACATACGCTAACTTTGAAAAGGAAAGCCACATATTTGACATCAAAACAAAAACAAATCGATCTGTTGCTAACAGATCTCTTTATTTCCTCACCCTTTTGGAAAATAGTATTTTAACACAGGAAGTGAATAAACTATCAGTAATTACTGCGACATGAAGAAGAAGCAGGATTAAATAAATTATTCCGCGATTCTTTTCAGACATGTTGAAATCGTGTAAATGTGATGTATTTTACTTTAGTTTTGTTAAGCATGTCTAAAACAAATAAAGCCATTAGCATACTTTGAACCCTTAAACATGAATTAAACCATCTTAATTCTTCACCTTTTTTGTGGAAATGTAATTATTCCGTGAAGGTATTTTGAGAGTTTATCCCTTACAAAGATATGAGCACTACATCGTTTTTATAGTAGCTTTATTTTAACAGAGACAAAATGTAAACAGTACTAGTGTAGTAGTGGTGTATTGTGGTTTCTTGCTATTGTATTTAGATTTCTGTGAGAGAAACATTACAAAGTAGAATGTTTACACCTACAAATTTGACAGTAGTGATGTTATTCAACATGTTTCTGCAAACAAACAAGTACAGTCCACATGATGAAAACCACCTTAAGTGTGCTGTCATGTGACCACATTACGTTTTTTTTTGTGGTCTTGTGTGACTCATTCAGGTCTTGAATGTCAAACTTCAGACTATACACTTGTCTTCTTGAGCATTGCAGGATGTCAATTCATTACAACAAAGTGTGTTATTAATGTTTTTCTTGCTGACTATGCTCCAAACTCCCTTGACAACATCATTAGATCATCTCTTGAAAATTTGGGCTGCTCCCTCACCTTTCTTACAATCATCCTTAACCTATCAGGTGAAATCTTTCATGTAGAACCAGAGCGACTGTTAGTTTCTGTTTCTTACATTATTATTACTTATTACTCTCTCTATAACCCCAAACTTCTATCGGTCTTATTTGGGTTTAAGATCTTGTAGAGAAGAATTGTTGTACATTCTTGGGTAGCAGGTTAGTTTGCTTTGTACATAACTTTAGCTGTTTGCAAATGCACTCATATTGAAATATTGAATTTCAATATTTGTGATTTAATAACTAAAGGGGTTGCATGTTCTTTATATCTAACATTATGTATTATTCTAATTTACCTTTTTTGTAACACTGTTTATGAATGAAGTGTACATTTGTAGTTGGTGGCCCATATTTCTACACTATAACTCAGATATGGTAACACTTGTAAGCAGTAGAGAATATGAAGTGATTTTTGGCCCAAATATATTTTGCTTTATTCATTATTGACGTGTTTCTTGCTACTTTATGTTGTGTATTTATTACATGAGGTTTCCAGTTCATTTTATCATCTATTATTACACCCAAAATGTGTTTGATTTGTTAATTTCGTTTGTTATTATTTGTATTAGCTTTTGTGTGTTCTCTCCTGAACAAAACACAGTTGTATCATCTGCAAATAATAGTAACTTTAAGTCCTTTATAACTTTACAAATGTCGTTTATATAAAGATTGAACAATTTTGGTCCAAGTATTGATCCCTGAGGTACGCCACAAAATATTTTCAGCTCTGTAGAAGTGTGTCCGCCTATCTTCACATATTGCTTCCTGTTGGTTTAGTACGGGGGTCGGCAACCCGCGGCTCTAGAGCCGCATGCGGCTCTTTAGCGCCGCCCTAGTGGCTCTCTGGAGATTTTTCAAAAATGTATGAAGAATGGAAAAAGATGAGGGGGAAAAAAATCTATTTTTTTGTTTTAGTATGGTTTCTGTAGGAGGACAAACATGACACAAACCTCCCTAATTGTTATAAATCACACTGTTTATGTTAAATATGCTTCACTCATTCGAGTATTTGGCGAGCGCCGTTTTGTCCTACTTATTTTGGCGGTCCTTGAACTCACCGTATAGTTTCTTTACATGTATACATTTCTCCGACTTTCTAGGACGTGTTTTATGCCACTTTTTCTGTCTCATTTTGTCCACCACACTTTTAACGTTGTGCATGAGTGCACAAAGGTGAGTTTTGTTGATGTTATTGACTTGTGTGGAGTGCTAATCAGACATATTTGGTCACTGCATGCCTGCAAGCTAATCGATGCTAACATGCTATTTAGGCTAGCGATATGTACATATTGCATCATTATGCCTCATTTGTAGCTATATTTGAGCTCATTTAGTTTCCTTTAAGTCATCTTAATTAAATGTATATCTCATGACACATGTAATATGGCTTTTAATTGTTTGCGGCTCCAGACAGATTTTTTTTTGTATTTTTGGTCCAATATGGCTCTTTCAACATTTTGGGTTGCCGACCCCTGGTTTAGTAGCTTCTTACCCAGTTCAAGACCAACCCTCTTGATTCCATATCTTTCTCATTTGTTTATTAAGATGTCAAATGCTTTTGTTAAATCCATAAACACTGCAACTACACATTTTTTGCTATCTATTGCATTGGTGATCTCTTTCATTATTTGGATTAATGCCATTGATGTTGAGATGTTGGCTCTGTATCCATATTGTTTGTCTGTGTGTGTTTTATTTTTTATTTATGAATGTCTCTAATCTGTTGTTAAAGTTTTTCAATAATAGAGAAACATGTCCGTAGTTTGTAAACTGGTGTTTGTCACCAGTCTTATAACTTGGTACGACTTTTCCTATTTTCATTTTATCTGGGAATTTGCCTATTTGAAATGATAGGTTGCTGATATATTTTAAAGGTTCTGAAATCTCCTCAATAACCTTTTTTATCGTTTCCATATCAATTACATTACAATCAGTTGAAATCTTGGATTTAAATTTTTTTACAATACTGATTATTTACTCTTTTGTCACACCTTAGAAGAACATAGAGTTGGGATTTATGTCTTAAGTGTCATTCAAGACCTCAGCTGACTCGGGATCTCCAGATTTGGTCCAATGTTCACAAAATACTTATTGAAGCTTTCACCTACTTTGTGTATATTGTAATTTTTTTACATTTCCATCTAAGTTAAAGTTAAAGTTAAAGTTAAAGTACCAATGATTGTCACACACACACTAGGTGTGGTGAAATTTGTCCTCTGCATTTGACCCATCCCCTTGTTCACCCCCTGGGAGGTGAGGGGAGCAGTGGGCAGCAGTGGGCAGCAGTGGGCAGCAGTGGGCAGCAGCGGTGCCGCGCCCAGGAATCATTTTTTGTGATTTAACCCCCAATTCCAACCCTTGATGCTGAGTGCCAAGCAGGGAGGTAATGGGTCCCATTTTTATAGTCTTTGGTATGACTCGGCCGGGGTTTGAACTCACAACCTACCGATCTCAGGGCGGACACTCTAACCACTAGGCCACTGAGTAGGCTATCTGGATTCTTAATAGGACTAGTTGTTAAAGATCCCTAAATATTCAGCACAACAATTAAATGGGGTTGGAGATGTCCTCTTGGGTGGGGTGGAGTTTGGCACTAATCACGTGGTGCCACCAGTACAACACATCTTCAGTTGTGTTCCCCGACGTCATTGGGCGTTTCGGCCATTTATCACAAGACACCCTCTGCCAAGGTTGGCCCACCACAGGCTGATCAGACCTGGGTGTGGGTCGCATGGTGGCACCACGTGGTTATTTGGCAGCCCATGCTGCATCCCTGCGCTTCAGCCACAGCCAGTGACTGCTCCGTTCTGCTGCGGTGGAAAGTTCTTTAATAGCCTTGCGTTGGACCTGTCCTCTGATTCCTACTTCTTTAAGGAGCCTTGTGGTGGAACTGGCTACAAAGCCTCTACAGCCCACCTCCACTGGCCACACCTTCACGTTCCAGCCCCGTGCCTCTGCTTCAGCTGCCAAGTTGGTATATCGCAGCCTCTTCCGTTCGAATGCTTCATCGATGGCGTCCTCCCATGGGACCGTTAGCTCAACGATGAAGACACGGCGGCAGGACATGGACCAGAGGACCAGGTCTGGGCGCAGGCTGGTTGCTGCAATTTCGGGTGGGAAGATAAGTCTCTGGCTGAGGTCTACCCGCATTTCCCAATATCGGGCTACGTTTAGTGGGCCCAAGTCTGGAGGTGATGGCTTGGTCCGCCGTTTCTCTCCTTCCCGGATGAAAGTTGTTTTGCGTGGGAAGGTTGCCTGAGCATTTAAAGGCATGGCATTGGTGACCACTCTCTTGTTCTCAAGTTCGGCAGCCAAGCACTTCAGTACCTGGTTGTGGCGCCAGGTGTATCTCCCTTGAGTCAGACTGGTCTTGCAACCTACCAAGATGTGTTTGAGGGTTGCTGGGACTGTACACTGGAGACAGGCTGGGTCCTCTCCATACCAGAGATGTAGGTTGGTTGGAGAGGGCAGGACATTATATGTGGCTCTAATGATGAAACTTAGTCTATTAGACTCCATGCTCCATATTTTGTTCCACGTGATTGTTCTCCTCTCCACGCCCTCCCACCTCATCCAGCGGCCCTGCTGGGCTTGGGAGACTGCCTTGGCACACCTGGCTGCTTCCTCCTGGTGGCGCACTTCCTCCACCACCATGTGCCGCCGTTCGGTTGCAGTTGCCTTTTGCCACGTGGGTGTTGTTGCTTCCACACCAAGGCCCCCTCTGCCATATTGGACATGCCCCACTATATCCCGGTGTCTGAGGGCAG
Organism: Entelurus aequoreus; assembly: GCF_033978785.1. Taxonomy (NCBI): domain Eukaryota; kingdom Metazoa; phylum Chordata; class Actinopteri; order Syngnathiformes; family Syngnathidae; genus Entelurus; species Entelurus aequoreus. The sequence goes on from NC_084732.1 coordinate 59,520,066, forward strand.
TCTTTGCCACTGCGACTGCTGCAGATGGATTCCATTTCCTCCCTGTCGCTAGGGTTGGAGCAGCACCTCTGACGAATGGATCCCGGGAGTCTGTGAGAGTAATTTCCAGTCTTGATTTGGCACATTTGTACTCCTCCACCACGCTTGAGATCGGTAAGGAGAGGGCTCCGTTGCCATACAGGCCTACGCTGCTAAGACATCTCGGCAGTCCAAGCCATTTCCTCACTTGTGCATTCACCAGCCTCTCCAGCCGATTGGCATGGGACAGAGCTACCTCATAGATGGAAATTGGCCACATGAGACGGGGCAGCAGCCCAAACTGAAAGCACCACAGTTTCAGCTTCCCAGGGAGAGCGGTGTTATTGATCTGATTGAGGCCACTGATTGTATCCTGCCTGAGTTGGTCCACCTGCTTGGAGTATTTGAGTTCTGCGCTATACCAGTGGCCAAGGCTTTTGATAGGCTTTTCTAGAACTGTTGGTATTGGCTCGTTGTTGATGTGGAACCTCTCATTGGTGAGCTGGCCCTTGATGATGGAGATACTGCGGGATTTGCTTGGTTTAACCTCCATTCGTGCCCATTTGATGTTTCCCTGGAGTTTATCCAGCAGGCGTTTGGTGCATGCATTTGTTGTTGTTATTGTTGTCATGTCATCTGAGAAGTATTTAGGATAATCATTCTTATCTCCATTTTTAATAATGTTATTTAGGATGCTTCATGTTGCTCTCATATTGTTTTTGTTCTGGTTCAATAATTGACTGCAATATTATTTTCTACATGTTCGTAGTATGCCAGTTAGCTTGTTCATATACGTTTTGTATTTGTTTTCTGCCTCTGTAGATCTTTGTGTTATAAATGTTCTATATAATGTATTCTTCTTGTTGCAAACATTTTTTAGTCATTCTGAAAACTAGCAGATGATCACTGATGTCGGCCACTTGTGGTATTATTATCAAAATCATTAGTAAAAATTAGAGATGTCCGATAATATCAGCCGATAAATGCTTTAAAATGTAATATCGGAAATTATCGGTATTGGTTTCAAAATTATCGGTATCGGTTTCAAAAAGTACAATTTATAACTTTTTAAAACGCCGCTGTGTACACGGACATAGGGAGAAGTACAGAGCGCCAATAAACCTTAAAGACACTGCCTTTGCGTGCCGACCCAGTCACATAATATATGCGGCTTTTACACACACAAGTGAATGCAAGGCATACTTGATCAACAGCCATACAGGTCACACAGAGGGTGGTCGTATAAACAACTTTAACACAGTTACAAATATGCGCCACACTGTGAACCCACACCAAACAAGAATGGCAAACACATTTCGGGAGAACATCCGCACCGTAACACAACATAAACACAACATAACAAATACCCAGAACCCCTTGCAGCACTAACTCTTCCGGGACGCTACAATATACTCCCCCGCTACCACCAAACCCCGCCGCCCCCAAAGCCCCCCAACTCAACAAAGCCATTATCGGACATCTCTAGTAAAAATATTATCAAAAAGTGTTTCACTGTGTCCTGAGATTCTGCTTGGCCTTGTGATTTTAGGATATAAACTCAAGCTGTACATTGTGTCCATAAAGTCATTAAGGCTGAAACGACGCGTCGACGTAGTCGACGTCATCGGTTACGTAAATACGTCGACGCCGTTTTTGTGCGTCGACGCGTTGCATATTTACGTCACACTACCGTCATGGCGAAGCGCAAAGCAGACGATCAAAGCAGACGATGCGAGCGGTGCGAGCGAGGGGGAAAAAGCATGCCAAAAGTGGTCAAAAGTGTGGGAGTATTTCAATAAACGGCCTAATAATGTTGTTGTATGCACACTGTGTCGAGCGGAAATGGCCTATCATAGCAGCACAACGGCTATGAACGAACATTTGAAAAGAAAACCATCAACTAGTCAATCGTCCGCGCGAGCATACGTTGTCATAATTACACAAAAACATGAATGTGTCATTTGTATCTGCTAGGGGTGTAACGGTACGTGTTTTGTATTGAACCGTTTCGGTACGGGGCTTTCGGTTCGGTACGGGGGTGTACCGAACGAGTTTCTAAGCTAAAGCTAAAGTCTTAACAAGCTGCTTTGCTCCTACTGCCTCTGTCTCAGCACGCAGCATTGTCCCACCCACACAACCATCTGATTGGTTACACACAAAGCATTGTCAGCCAATCAGCAGTGCGCATTCAGAGCGCATGTAGTCAGCGCTTCAGCGTGGAGCAGATAGGTGTTTAGCAGGTGAGCATCAGGCAGCGGACTCTCCCCAAATGATAATAAACACCTCCCAGTCAACTACTAGTAACATCACTATGAGCCCGTTGACCTTCTAGAAACTTAAAACTGCAGCTCAGCTCACTCGCAGTCCTGGTTTGAGGTGAAGGCTAATTAGCTCTCAGTTCCAGCCACATCGACCCCTTCTGAGCGCCTATTTTCAGCTGCTGGGAATATTGTAAACATGAAAAGAACCAGAGCATGTACACATGCTAACCTTTCTTCATTACAACTGTTAGTCACTCACTGGAATGAGTAGAATTGGTTATTGTGTACTGTGTTGGACTGGATGTTTATTTTGCACATTTTAAAAGCAATACTTAATGTTTACAGTGCTCCAGAATATTTAGATTGGCACTTTTTTGTATTGGATGTTTATCTTTATTTTTGCACAATTTAAAGCAAAATAAGCAATACTTTTAATTTTGAAATGCTTATACTATTGCAGAATATTAAGATTTGCACTGGTAGTTGACTTTTATATTTGCACTTTAAAAAGCAAATAAGCTACTTTTAATTTTGTTAAATGTTAAAAGTTTTAAATGTTTACATTGTTACAGAATATTTAGTAATGTTGTTGTCAATGTTGACTGAGTGGCCATACTTCTTTTTTTTTGTAAATAAAAGCCATGCCTTTTGAAAAAACGGGCCTACATTTATTTTTTCATCTTCATTTTGAATAAAAAAATAATCGGTAAAAGGAAAAATAATCTATAGATTAATCGAAAAAAATAATCTATAGATTAACCGATTAATCGAAAAAAATAATCTATAGATTAATCGATAGAAAAATAATCGTTAGCTGCAGCCTTAAAAGTCATCTATGGTATTTTGTTTGTTAGGGTTCAAGAGGTCAATGTTGAAGTCTCCACATAAGAAAGTTATTGTTTGACTGATTTCAGTAAAAGTTGCCTTAATCCAGTTATCAAACGTATCAATGTTTGACTTAGGTGATATATATCAGTGTTTTTCAACCTTTTTTTAAGCCAGGCACATTTTTTGCGTTGAAAAAATCCGGAGGCACACCACCAGCAGAAATCATCATATTTTAGTGGCTTTTTCTCTTTTTTTGGTATTTTCCTGTAGCAGTTTCATGTCTTCCTTTGAGCGATATTTCCCGCATCTACTTTGTATCAGCAATCAAGGATATTTCAGTTGTTTTTATCCTTCTTTGTGGGGACATTGTTGATTGTCATGTCATTTTCGGATGTACTTTGTGGACGCCGCCTTTGCTCCACAGTAAGTCTTTGCTGTCGTCCAGCATTCTGTTTTTGTTTACTTTGTAGCCAGTTCAGTTTTAGTTTCGTTCTGCATAGCCTTCCCTAAGCTTCAATGCCTTTTCTTAGGAGCACTGACCTTTTGTTTATTTTTGGTTTAAGCATTAGATACCTTTTTACCTGCACGCTGCCTCCCGTTGTTTCCGACATCTACAAAGCAATTAGCTACCGGCTGCCACCTACAGATATAGAAGAGTATTACACGGTTACTCTGCCGAGCTCTAGACAGCACCGACACTCAACAACAACACATAGTTTGCAGACTATAATTACTGGTTTGCAAAAAATATTTTTAACCCAAACAGATGAAATTAGATCATCTCCCACGGCACACCAGACTGTATCTCACGGCACACTAGTGGTTGAAAAACACTGATCTATATAAACAACTGATGAGTACATTTTTCCTTTTTTCATTATATATTTCAATGGTTATACATTCTAAGATATTATAAATAGCTAGTGAGGTGTTTAGGGCACGTCCGACCGGTAGGAGGCCACGGGGAAGACCCAGGACACGTTGGGAAGACTATATCTCCCAGCTGGCCTGGGAACGCCTCAGAATCCCCCGGGAGGAGCTGGACGAGGTGGCTGCGGAGAGGGAAGTCTGGGCTTCTCTGCTTAGGCTACTGCCCCGCGACTCGACCTCTGATAAGCGGAAGAAAATGAATGGATGGATGGATGGATATTTTTTACCACTTTGTAGTTTAGGTTCTTCATCACATTCACAGCTACTCCCCCTCCGTTCTTGTTGGTTCTGTTGATATAATTTAGCTCATATCCTTCCAGGTCAAAATCTATTCCTTTTTTAGCATCCATCCATGTTTCTGAGATAGCGATAACTTTGAAGGGTTTGTTGAATTGTTCCAAAAAATGCTTCACGTTGTTATAGTTTGCTAACAAACTTTCGCTGTTTAAATGAATAATCGACAGTTTGCTGTCTATTTTAATGTTTCCATTATATTGTTTGTCTGTATAATAAAAACAAATATTATGAATACAATAAAAATAATATTTTAGATTAAGAGAACTGTGGTACCTCAGCTTGGCGTGACCTAAGAAATTTGAGTTACGAGGCTCCCCACTACAAATTGGCGAAGCAAATGCCACAGTGAAGCCCGTAAGATTTGATCAAAACATTCAGGGTCTCACTCGCTAGCATTTACTAATAGCTAGCAAGGCATACATTTTTTTTATACAATGGAAACAAAAAAAGTGAGTGTGAAGGGCGGTGCTAGGAAGAAAACTTCGGCAATATTCATTGAATTAAAGACAGAAATCATGGAAAAACATGATTGAGATCTGCGTGTAGCCAATTTGGTGAAGCAATACGAACATAGAGCTTCACAATCTGCACCATACTGACGCTGAAGGAGCGTCAGTATGGTGCAGGGGGTCGACAACTCAAAATGTTAAAAGAGCCATATCGAACTAAAAATACATTTAAAAAATTGTCTGTAGTCGCAAAAATTAAAGGCCTACTGAAATGAATTTTTTTTTATTTAAACGGGGATAGCAGATCTATTCTATGTGTCATACTTGATCATTTCGCGATATTGCCATATTTTTGCTGAAAGGATTTAGTATAGAACAACGACGATAAAGATTGCAACTTTTGGTATCTGATAAAAAAAAGGCTTGCCCCTACCGGAAGTAGCGTGACGTAGTCAGTTGAACATATACGCAAAGTTCCCTATTGTTTACAATGATGGCCGCATGAAGTGAGAGAGATTCGGACCGAGAAAGCGACAATTTCCCCATTAATTTGAGCGAGGATGAAAGATTTGTGGATGAGTAAAGTGCAAGTGAAGGACTAGTGGGGAGTTGAAGCTATTCAGATAGGGAAGATGCTGTGAGAGCCGGGGGTGACCTGATATTCAGCTGGGAATGACTACAACAGTAAATAAACACAAGACATATATATACTCTATTAGCCACAACACAACCAGGCTTATATTTAACATGCCACAAATTAATCCTGCATAAAAACACCTGCGTGTTTGTTATGCTAGCTCCTAGCTCCTCTGCTAGCTCCTAGCTCCATAGAACACGCCAATACAATTCAAACACCTGATCAACACACACAATCACTCAGCCCAAAAGACCGTTCACCTAACCCAAGGTTCATAAAGCTTATATATTTTTAAAAAGTTACGTACGTGACGCGCACATACGGTCAAGTTGTCAAATGTTTAGCAGCCAAGGCTGCATACTCACGGTACCTGATATTCAGCTGGGAATGACTACAACAGTAAATAAACTCAAGACATATATATACTCTATTAGCCACAGCACAACCAGGCTTATATTTAATATGCCACAAATTAATCCTGCATAATAACACCTGCGTGTTTGTTATGCTAGCTCCTAGCTCCTCTGCTAGCTCCTAGCTCCATAGAACACGCCAATACAATTCAAACACCTGATCAACACACACAATCACTCAGCCCAAAAGACCGTTCACCTAACCCAAGGTTCATAAAGCTTATATATTTAAAAAAAGTTACGTACGTGACGCGCACGTACGGTACGGTACGTGTTATGCTAGCTCCTATGCTAGCTCCTAGCTCCATAGAACATGCCAATACAATTCAAACACCCGATCAACACACACAATCACTCAGCCCAAAAGACCGTTCACCTAACCCAAGGTTCATAAAGCTTATATATTTTTAAAAAGTTACGTACATACGCAAAAAAAAGTTGCGTACATACGGTCAAGCGATCAAATGTTTAGAAGCCAAAGCTGCATACTCACAGTAGCACGTCTGCGTCTTTGTCATCCAAATCAAAGTAATCCTGGTAAGAGTCTGTGTTGTCCCAGTTCTCTACAGGCGTCTGTGTATCGATGTCAAAAGTCCTCCTGGTTAGACTCTCTGTTATCCGAGTTCTTCCATCTTGACTGCATCTTTCGGGAATGTAAACAAAGAAGCGCCGGCTGTGTACTGTTGTGGCTGACTACGTTCGAAAAATACGTCCATTTCGCACCGACAACTTTCTTCTTTGCTTGCTCAGCTTCCTTCTTCATAATGCAATGAACATGATTGAAACAGATTCACGAACACAGATGTCCAGAATACTGTGGAATTATGAAATGAAAACAGAGCTTTTTCGTATTGGCTTCAATGTGGAAGGCATACCCGTGTTCGCCGGTCTACGTCACGCGCATACGTCATCCTCAGAGGCGTTTCGAACCGGAAGTTTAGCGGCAAATTTAAAATGTCACTTTATAAATTAACCCGGCCGTATTGGCATGTGTTATAATGTTAAAATTTCATCATTGATATATAAACTATCAGACTGCGTGGTCGGTAGTAGTGGCTTTCAGTAGGCCTTTAAAAGCCTTATATAAGCGTTATAATAAAGGCAACACATGATGCAAGTGTCTATATCAGCCTACTATCAAAATGACTATGTATCGCAGGCTGACACAAATCTTTGACAGAAATGTTGAAATGTAATATTTATTTTACACATTTTTACAACATTGGAAAACATTAGTAAAACGGAGGTTTCTCAGAGGGTGAGGTAACTCCTGGAAATTACTGGCTTTGAATGGCCAAAGGTATGGGTTGCATATGACGTCATTTCCGCTGTTCTTCTTCGTGGGCGTAGCATTAAAACAAGTGAGAGAGAGTGTAGAGTTTGAGCAGAAAATTACGTATTGCTGTTCTGTTCTTGGGTGTTCCAGTCATTCATATAGAGAGATAGAAAATAGCTTTCATAGAGTACCAAAATAAGTGGCTCATAAAGGTAATAAAGTCAGGTAAAAAACAAGGGCGTCAATGGCTCTTAAAAATATCACTTTTATCATATTGTGGAATACAATCAGACCGCTTGTGTCTGCAGCGATCTCTTTGTAAAATGTTTGAACATTTAATTTGTTTGAGAAACTTTCTGTGATACAAGTTTATTCTCTACTACGTGTATATTAGCAGTGTTTGAGAGCAGAACTAAACGTAAAAAAGGGACAATACATCACATTAGTTTGTGTTCTTTTGTGGTTGCTATGTCTAAATATAACTACGAAGACCTGGTTGTGCAAATAAACTAGTCATGGTAAGTCCAAGTTATAGATATTTTAATGTTGGTCCAATCCACCATATTTTAATTGTCCATTTTCATAACAGAAACTAAAAGCGTAGTTGTTGTTGTTAATCGTATTAATAAACCGTGGCAGTGTCAGAGAACGTTGTGTATGTAAACAAACTACGGTGCGTTCAAGGATCGCCAAATTAGTAGGATAGAATGGTGCTCGCCAAATACTTTCATCTGTGAAGCATGTTTAATATAAACAGTGGGATTTCTAACAAGTGAGGTTTGTCATGTTTGTCCTACAGAAACCATATTAAATCAAAAATATATATTCCCCCACCTTTTTCCATTTTAATAAATGTTTTAAAAAGCTCAATGGGAGCCACTAGGGCGGCGCTAAAGAGCCGCTCTAGAGCTGCTTGTTGCCGACCCTTGGTCTAAGACAGGGGTCGGCAACCCGCGGCTCCGGAGCCGCATGCGGCTCTTTGACCACTCTGATGCGGCTCAGCTACATACTTGCCGACCCCCCGATTTTCCCAGGAGACTTATGGATCTCAGTGTCTCTCATAAATAACTCCCAGGGAAAAAATAATCCTATTTAGACTATAAATACTAGATAAAGGGCGTGCCCTGATTGCACTGCAGTAATTGTCCTCTATAGCATTTACATACAGCGTGCCAGTCCAGCCGCATGTTGCATGTTGTTATTAATCGCACACACAGGAGACAGCAAAGCATACTTACTCATCAGCCACACAGCTTACACTGACGGTAGCCGTATCAAACAACTTTAACATTGTTACGTTACGAATATGCGCCACACTGTGAACCCACACCAAAAAAGAATGAAAAACACATTTCTGGAGAACATCTGCACTGTAACACAACATAAACACAACACAACCATTACCCAGAATCCCATGCAGTCCTAACTCTTCCGGTCTAGATTATACACCCCGCTACCACAACCCCCCCACACATCAACCCCCCCCCCCCCCCCCCTCTCCTTGCGTTGGTTGAGCGGAAGAGTTAGTGCTGCATGGGATTCTGGGTATTGGTACCGTCAGTGTAAGATGTGTATTGGTACCGTCAGTGTCAGATGTGTATTGGTACCGTCAGTGTAAGATGTGTGGTTGCTGAACTAGTACGGAAGAGTTAGTGCTGCATGGGATTCTGGGTATTGGCACCGTCAGTGTAAGATGTGTGGTTGCTGAGGTAGTACGCCTTGCTGTCACTTACGTGTGGTCAAGCAGGTACACTGTTAGGGCAGACTGTAGAGGGCGGTGTCATCACGCTCTGATATTCGGGAGTCTCCCGGGGAAAAATGAGAGGATTGGCAAGTATGACGCTATCAAGCGCCATTCATTCAAAACTCGCGGGCTGCACTAACATCAAATGTCCACATTAAAGTGCGTGCCGGTGCGTGTGTCGGAGACCCCTGGTTAATATAGCACAAAGCATTTAAGCTCTGTATGCAGTGTTTTTCATTTTAAATTGTAAATTTTTTTTGTGGCTCCCATCACTTTCTTTAATTTGTGAAACTTGCCAAAATGGCTCTTTGAGTGGTAAAGGTTGCCGACCCCTGGTCTAAGATATAACGCCAGCCAAGGGTGTTAACATGTCCCAAAGGCTTTAAAACAGGGTGGTGTGGCTCAGAGGGTAGAGCGGCCATGCCAGTAACTTGAGGGTTCCAGGTTCGATTCTAGCCTCCGCCATCCAACACTTAACCCACCATTCTCCCAGTGCCACCCACACCTACAACACCTTCTAAATATAGCTTGAAAACGATGTAGATAATGGGTTTCACAATGTAAAAGTGCTTTGAGTCTCTAAGTGATATATAAATATAATACACTTTACTTAAAATAATTTTTGAAAGGAGGATATTTATCCATGAAAATATGGAAAAGATAAAGATACCGTTGAAGTCAGTTTTTAATATTTAAAAAGCAATTCACATTTAAAATGGTGGTGTTTTTGGGGGTACCAGAATGGATTATTGGATTTGAATTAATTCCAATGTGGGACAGTTATGAGTATTTTCAGTTGTGAGCTATTGGGATACGGCTGTACTTTCTTAAAGGGACAGGACTCATTTGTTGGTTTTATAGACCCATAATCGCTCTGTGGGGGTCACAGTGCTAGCTGGTTGTTCGGGGATTAAATATGGATTTTACTGCATCAAATAAATATTGCATTTTTACCTTCTGTCTCTCTAACAGAATACATTCACTATAAAAAATGTGTAATATTCATATAATATCATATTGCAAAATGATACATTTCCAAAATTAGAAAGGGAGCAAATACTCATTTCCCCCACTGTATATTTTGAGTAATCCCAACCTAAATAGAGACAACACAAAAATATCTAAAGAAAAATGTGATGGTTGAGTCGACCAAAGAGTACCAAATTGTAAGGTGACAGCTTCAAAGAATGAAAAAAAAGAACATATTCCACACCTCAGTTCGTAGTTCAGCTAGTTTCTTGTCCATACTGGTCCGAGCTCCAAGTTCATCCTCCAGGTCTTCAGATATGCGACCAAGTTCATCCTGATGTATTTCCTTCAGTAGATTCAGCTGGTGGCATTGTAAGGAGAGGAAGATGAAAATAAACATCCATCATTTGTATTTTATAACATACACATACGGTTAGACATGAATGCCATTTATTTCGAGCCCTTAAATCTTTAATTAATGTATCTGTAATGATTTTTAATAACAGGAATGTTGGCTAAATGATATGTACACACAGAGCAAGGCCAGGCACTACTGACTTTTTGTTAGAGATGAGAAGAGGACAGAAGAGGAAATAATCACAATTGTGAACAAATTTAATCCAAGACCTTAATTGCCTCTAATGGAATTGACATGGAAATAATATTATAAATGATAAATGGGTTATACTTGTATAGCGCTTTTCTACCTTCAAGGTACTCAAAGCGCTTTGACAGTATTTCCACATTCACCCATTCACACACTGATGGCGGGAGCTGCCATGCAAGGCGCTAACCAGCACCCATCAGGAGCAAGGGTGAAGTGTCTTGCCAAAGGACACAACGGACGTGACTAGGATGGTAGAAGGTGGGGATTGAACCCCAGTAACCAGCAACCCTCCGATTGCTGGCACGGCCACACTACCAACTTAATATTGTTACACAAGAGATCTCAGAAATATTGATATACATCAGCAACCTATCATTTTGAACAGGTAAACTTCCAAACAAAATGAAAATTGTACCAACTTATAAGAGTGGACAGCATTGACTAACTAAATAAACCTTGTTGTCAGCCGACCAGACAATTGCTGTTTCAACTGTTGCACATGTGCTTTGCACAGATGTACACAAGATCACAACATGCTAGTTAAGACGTTACCAAAACAATTAGCCAGTCACCACGGATTTAATTTCAACAAATACAGATACACACATTATAGTTAATAAACTCATGGTTCCACTGCTCGATGTTGTGCTCATCAAGAAGCTTAACAGTACAGTTTAAGAAAAAGAACAATGCAAGAAATCGAAATAAATAATTGTAATTGGTGAACCACTGAATTTCTCAGGCACCCACTCAGATAATTTTAACTGTGGTTCTTAGGGACTCACTACATTGAATGCCTATCAACATCACCAACTACATTTATAACATTTGTATGCACGTACAACACTTAAACCCTTTAATATATCATTAAGTTAAATTTAATTATAGAATGGATTAAGCAAAGAAGTCATACAATGTACTAAAATGATCCACTTTAGGAAATTCCAAGTGTTTACAAAATAGGAAGAAGAATCTTGATACACATATTGGACCTTATTTTTTAAATTAGACAAACTATCATCTATTATACATTCAGCAAATGTGAATCACAACTTAATTATTAATGTGAACTTTATTGACATTTCATTTATTTGTTTGTGTTACAGATTGAGACAAGAAATGAACAAATGTGATGCAAGGGGTAGGATTGAATAAACTATGTTTAAAAAAGTAACCCAACACATAACACAATTGCCATATGTTATAATTTGCCATACACTGCCACCCAATGGTCAGCTGTTGTAAGAGCAAAACTTCTCACCAAAAAAACTTGCAAAAGCTCAGATCAGGGATGTTTGTCTACTCCTTTTATTGTAGTTGCAGGTATAAAAACATGAAGACATCGAGCAAGAACGGTAACAGTTTTGAGTATTGATTTTTTTGTGCCATGTATCATTTGTCCACTAAACTGATAAGTCGATATTTTCACTGCCATGTATAGTATTGCTGCAACTTTCTTTTTAAATACCTCATCTGCAGTAACTTTGCCAGCAAATCAATGAATTTGTGTGATTAGAGTGTAAATTTATTTTTATTTGAGTGTAGCAGTATGTTGTGGATATTAGTCCTATTGCAGTGTAACCTCGATTTACAAACCCCTTTATCTTTACAAACTGTTAGATCAAGCCAAATATGCCTATGTGTGCGAAACATGTCTCTGTGGACCAATGCTTCATTTAGGCGCCTGCAGGCAAGAAATCAGGGTGAAACATTGTTGTGAACTCGGGCCTTCCACTTCACTTGCTACACAGGAAGAGTCATATGTGCCTTTTCTTTGGGTTTTTTGTCTTTTGGTTTTGTCCATATTGCTAACTCAATACCAGTGCATAGAGTCAACAGACCAGCGAGGTAAGAAGGATCAAATCCCTTTGAAGTAAAAAAAAGACTATTTGTGAAGAGTACATTGATGGTGCTCACAAGCATGACTACAGCGCAGCCCAGTAAGTAACCACATCAAGTTTTAATTGTGATGAAGCCCGTCTTTTCTGAGAAAATGCCACAGCAGACTTATATCACAGTGAAGAAGACACTATCTGTGCTCTCGTTCCAGTGCGGTCCCTCGCTCTTCCAAAGCACAAATCGCAGACATGGCTCCCCTCGTCGCCTTCTTCGTTCCTTTTACCCCGTCTGCTCCTTTACCTTTTGCTTCTCTGCTGTTGTTAATGTGGGTGCATTTTACTTTTTTAAATGTTTATTATTGTAGCAATATTGTTGTTAAAGTTAAGGATTTTATGATTTTCTTTGTGATAGGGCATCATAGGAATCCACAGACCCATTCCGCCATGCCCTCTCCATCCGAGAGGAGGATGTGCGCCGGCAGTTCTTGAAGCTAAACAGGCGGAAGGCCCCCGGGCCGGATGGTGTCTCCCCCTCCACCCTGAGACACTGCGCGGATCAGCTGGCTCCTGTCTTCACGGACATTTTTAACACCTCTCTGGAGCTATGCCACGTGCCGTCCTGCTTCAAGAACTCCACCATCGTCCCTGTCCCCAAGAAACCATGGATCACAGGACTTAATGACTACAGGCCGGTGGTGCTGACATCTGTGGTCATGAAGTCTTTTGAGCGCTTGGTCCTGCCCCACCTCAAGGACATCACCGTCCCCCTCCTGAACCCACTGCAGTTCGCCTACAGAGCCAACAGGTCTGTGGATGATGCAGTGAACCTGGCCCTCCACTTCATCCTGGAGCATCTGGACTCCCCAGGAACCTACGCCAGGATCCCGTTTGTGGACTTCAGTTTTGCCGTCAACACCATCCTCCCTGGACTGCTACGAGACAAGCTCTACCAGCTCAGCGTACCCGACTCCCTCTGCAGAAGGATCAATGACTTCCTGACGGACGAAGACACCACGTGCGGCTGCAGAAGATTGTCTCGGACAGTCGGACCACTAACACTGGGACTCTCAGAGCTGTGTGCTTTCCCCCTGGCTCTTTACCCTGTATACAAACTGCTGCACCTCCAGTCACCAGTCCATAAAGCTGCTTAGGGGGAGAAGACGACAGCCTCCACGCGGCCTCCCCTGCAAGTAATGAGATATGGTGCAAGACCAGCTCATGAAACGAATGTCGCCACCCAATCGTCACGCTGTCAGATCAGGGCGCAAGAGGCCGGGGGGACGCAAGCTCACGTCAGGGCGGGCAGCCATCCCGATCATCGAGCGCCAGGGCCTGACAGTGCTCCAGCTAAATGTCGAGGGCCTCACCACCGCCAAACTGGACATCATACGCCACCTCGCCGACTCCCATGAAGTCGCGGCCGTCCTCCTTCAGGAGACGCACTGTGGAAAAGCAGACTTTCTCAGGTTTCCCGGGTTCCACCTCGCCGGCTCCATCCTCAGCAGGCAGCACGGGATGGCCACCTTTGTCAGGTCTGACCTCAGCTGGACAGCCACAGGCCAATCCCCTCCAGGCGCTAGTCTCGAGTGGATGTCCACGAGGATACAGACAACAACGGTTGTGAACGTGTACAAGCCCCCACCATCTGTACTGTCCACATCGGCCCTCCCAACTACCCCGGCACCCGCCATCTACGCCGGGGATTTTAACTGCCAGCACACCGACTGGGGATACTCCCACACAACACCGGATGGGGAGACGCTGAGCGAGTGGGCCTCCAATGCCAACGCCCATCTCCTGTTTGACCCCAAAGAGCCACCAAGCTTCTACTCCTCCAGATGGAACACCTTCACCAACCCAGACCTCGCCTTTGCTGTGTTCCACAGTAATGACCCGATGCCAGAGAGAAGGGTCATTGACAGGTTCCCCCGATCACACCACCGACCATCTGTCATCAGAATACCATCACTGGTGCAGCCGGTCGCAGGGAAGCCTGTCAAAAGATGGAATTTCCGGAAGGCCAACTGGCATGCTTTTTCTGTTGACACAGAGAGAAGATCTGTCACCCTCCCGGACCCAGACACTCCTAATGTGGATGCTGCATATGCAGCCTACTGTGAAGTGCTGACAGGGGCAGCGAAGAAAACCATACCACGAGGCTACAATGCAAACTACATCCCGGGTTGGAACGAGGAGTGCAACCACCTCCTGCGAGCCCACCAGCAGGCTAGCTCAAGAGCTGAAGTGGATGCGACAGCAACGGCACTGCTTGAGAAGCTGGACGCCACTTGCAGGGCTAGATGGACAGAGGTCGTCGAGTCGATTGACTTTACCCACTCCAGCCGTAAAGCGTGGCAGACCATAAACCAGCTCTCAGGAAGAACTACACCGCCTCCCAAGTGCCCTGTGACAGCAAACTCCATCGCAGCCCAACTCCTGAAAAATGGCCGCTTCCCAGACGCAGACAAAGAGTTTGCCCGCTCAACATCCCACGAGGTATCCAGTCTCTCTAGGGCGGCCAGTGTTAATGCCAACCTGTCAGGAGATTTCACACCAGCTGAGCTCAAGGACGCTATGGCCAAACTCAAACAAGGCAAGGCACCAGTCTCCGACAACATCCACCCAGAGTTTGTGATCCACCAGAGTGAAATAACATCTGCCTGGCTGCGTGCATTCTTCTCTGCGTGCCTCCGGAGGTCCAAGCTCCCAGGGCATGGCGACGGGCCGCTGTCATAGCCCTCTTGAAACCCAACAAACCTGCGGATGACCCCAAGTCCTACAGACCAATCTCGTTGCTGTGCGTCCCTTTTAAAATCCTGGAGAGGATGATACACAGCCGAATTGAGCCAGTAGTTGACTCACAACTTCCGAGGGAACAGGCTGGCTTCCGTCGGGGCAGGTCTACAGTGGACCAGGTAACCCTTCTCACACAAGATCTCGAGGACAGCTTCCAGGCCAAAACCAAAGCTGGGGTGGTACTACTGGACCTGACTGCTGCTTACGATACCGTCTGGCACCGCGGACTCCACCTGAAGCTGCTGAGAACAATCCCGGACCGTCATATGGTCAACTTCATCATGGAGATGCTGTCAAACCGCAGCTTCATTCTCCAGACCAGTGATGGCCAGCGCAGCAGGCTCAGGAGGCTGAGAAACGGGGTCCCACAAGGGTCTGTCCTCTCACAGATGCTCTTCAACATCTACATCTTTGACCTACCGGTGACGACATCTAGAAGGTATGGATACGCGGATGACCTAGCCATCATGCTACACCGGCCAACATGGAAGGCGGTTGAAGAGGGTCTCAATCAGGACATGGACGTCCTGGCTGCCTACCTTCAAAGCTGGCGACTGCAGCTCAGTAAGGGAAAGACTGTATCAGCAGCATTCCACCTCTGCAACAGGGAAGCAAGAAGGGAGCTGGAGATCTTAGTGGACAACAAACCCCTGGAGTTCCAGCAGGCCCCAAAGTACCTGGGCGTACGCTTGGACAGGACACTGTCCTACAAACAACATTTGGATGAAGTGAGGGCTAAAGTAACAGCAAGGGTCTCACTCATCCGGCGCCTAGCTGGTACAACCTGGGGGGCCTCGGCCAAGGTACTACGTATCTCCACACAAGCCCTCGTATTCTCTGCAGCTGAGTACTGTGCCCCAACCTGGTGTAGAAGCCCACATTCCAAGAAGGTCGATACGGCCATCAACAATGCCCTCCGGATCATAAGTGGCTGCCTGAAACCCACCCCCGTGTTCTACCTGCCAGTCCTAGCAGGGATAGCGCCAGCCGGCCTACGGCGAGAGGCCGCTACCCTCGCCCTGGCAAGGAAAGCCCAGGAACACAGCTGGCACGTCCTCCATGAAACCACCACCATGGCAACACCTCCAAGCAGACTCAAGTCCCGCCACCCATACAATCAGGCCGCACAAGAGATGCTTATTTCCATCCCGGAGGATCTGACAACCAAAGCCTGGCTGGCAGCGGAATGGAAGCAGGAGTGGGAGTCAGCAGGACAGACACGCTTACACCATTACATCCAGGATCCTGGAGGTGGCGTGGAGGGAGAAGATCTACCTCGCCGGCAATGGACCCTCCTGAACCGCCTTCGCACAGGGGTTGGTTGCTTCAAAGCGTCCATGAAGAAGTGGGGCCTAACAGACAGTGCAGTGTGTGAGTGCGGGGAGCCTGAGCAGACTGCCGACCACATCATCACCACCTGTCCCCGGCATAGACCACCTTCAGAGGAGGGCCTCTTCCAAGTGGGACCTGAGACGAGGGAGTGGCTACACGACACGAAATGGACATATGAAGACGATACACGAAAGAAGAAGAAGAAAGCTGCTCAAGTTTGCAGACGACACCACTCTCATTGGGCTCGTCTCGGATGGCGATGAGTCCACCTACAGGACAGAGGTGGACCGGCTGCCGTCCTGGTGAAGCCTCAACAACCTGGAGCTGAACGCCCAGAAGACAGTGGAGATGATCATGGACTTCAGGAAAGTCACAGCCCCACCATCCCCCCTCACCCTGATGGACTCTCCCACCCCTGTCTCCATCGTGGACTCCTTCCATTTCCTGGGCACCACCATCACCCAGGACCTCAAGTGGGAGCCAACCATCAGCTCCCTCATCAAGAAGGCCCAGCAGAGGATGTACTTCCTGCGGCAGCCGAGGAAACTCAAGGTGTCGACCGAGATGCTGGTGCAGTTCTACTTGGCCATAATCGAGTCCATCCTCACCTCCTCCATCACTGTGTGGTTCCCCGGCGCCACAGTCCGGGACAAGCATCGACTGCAGCGCATCGTACGTGCTGCTGAGAAGGTTATTGGTTGCAGGCTCCCATCCCTCCAGGACCAGGAGGCGTGTGGGTCGGTTCACAGCTGACTCTTCTCACCCTGGACACAAACTATTCTCCCTTCTCCCCTCAGGCAGGAGACTACGGTCCATCCAGACCCACACCTCCCGCCACCTGAACACTTTTTTCCCCTCGGCCATCAGACACATGAACAATAACAAAATCTGATAGCTCAGATACAGCTCATTTTTATTACCTATTCTGTGTTATATGTGTTTTATGTTGCACGATTGTACCAACAAAAATTCCTAGTTTGTGAACCAGTTCTCACACAATGGCAATATGATTCTTATTCTGTGTGTGTGTGCTTGTTGGCAGAGCAGAGTATACCGCAGCTTGTTGTTGTTGTTGTTGACTTTTATTACATAGAAAGTTTTCATCCATCAGCCCTTTTTATCTTTGTTTGATACACAGTACTGTATAGCACTTTATATTGTTTTCAAAGTGTACAAACCTTAAATGGGAACTGCACTTTTTTTGGAATTTTGCCCATCGTTCACAATCATTATGAAAGACAGGATGACAAACTGATTTTTTTTAATGCATTCTAAATTAAATAAACGTAAAAAAGTGTCCGCTTACAGCAGAGCCAACTCTATTCCGCCCATACAATCCAATAAATAACCATTCAAAAAGCGCCAACAATACTACTATACATTTTGTGATGTGAATATTAACCAAGTTTTAGTGATATTGTCATTATAAGCGCTAACACAGACAAACTACTTATAGCGGCGCTGTGTGTTAGAAACTTGCATGGCTGCATGCAGTAGTAGCGACCCCAAGATGCAGGAACCAGGAGACGATGAGAAGGTAAGATGATTTTTAATATCATCAAACAGAGGAGAAAGCAGTCTTGCATCTAACAGTTCTAGACATAAAGCAATCTTCGAGTACTGAGGAGTGCTCGAGACAGGCCTAAATAGCGACATGCTGATTGGCAGGGGTGGACCGGCTGCCAATCAAAAGCAGGTGAGGGAAGACTCACAGTGCTCAGCGGGACAAACAGGAAATGGAAACAAAATAAGAGCACTGATGGGAAGTAAATACAAAACAAGGAAACAAACAGAAATGAAGGAAACAAACAGAAATGAAGTGACAGATCGTCACACTGTGATCGCTACCGTGTGTCCCTATGTTTACGTGTGTCCCTATGTTTACATCATTGAGTCGTCTGCTGTTTCTTCGCTTCCCTGCTCCTTAGAAATTTATTATAGATCATAAATCATGCCTCTCACCTGGAAAGTAGATGGCTGAGAATATAACCAGACAAGTTGGGACACTTTGACAGCCATTAACGACCTGGAACTGGCGAGAACGACACGAAAAGACGCTTTGTCCCCCCGCCCCGTTTAAATACAAACCCTGTTTCCATATGAGTTGGGAAATTGTGTTAGATGTAAATATAAACGGAATACAATGATTTGCAAATCCTTTTCAACCCATATTCAATTGAATGCACTACAAAGACAAGATATTTGATGTTCAAACTCATAAACTTTATTTTTTTTTTGCAAATAATAATTAACTTAGAATTTCATGGCTGCAACATGTGCCAAAGTAGTTGGGAAAGGGCATGTTCACCACTGTGTTACAATGCCTTTCCTTTTAACAACAGTCAGTAAACGTTTGGGAACTGAGGAGACACATTTTTTAAGCTTCTCAGGTGGAATTCTTTCCCATTCTTGCTTACTGTACAGCTTAAGTTGTTCAACAGTCCGGGGGTCTCCGTTGTGATATTTTAGGCTTCATAATGCGCCACACATTTTCAATGGGAGACAGGTCTGGACTACAGGCAGGCCAGTTTAGTACCCACTCTTTTACTATGAAGCCACGTTGATATAACACGTGGCTTGGCATTGTCTTGCTGACATAAGCAGGGGCGTCCATGGTAACGTTGCTTGGATGGCAACATATGTTGCTCCAAAACCTGTATGTACCTTTCAGCATTAATGGCGCCTTCACAGATGTGTAAGTTACCCATGTCTTGGGCACTAATACACCCCCATACCATCACAGATGCTGGCTTTTCAACTTTGCGCCGATAACAATCCGGATGGTTCTTTTCCTCTTTGGTCCGGAGGACACGACGTCCACAGTTTCCAAAAACAATTTGAAATGTGGACTCGACAGACCACAGAACACTTTTCCACTTTGTATCAGTCCATCTTAGATGAGCTCAGGCCCAGCGAAGCCGACGGTGTTTCTGGGTGTTGTTGATAAACGGTTTTCGCCTTGCATAAGAGAGTTTTAACTTGCACTTACAGATGTAGCGACCAACTGTAGTTACTGACAGTGGGTTTCTGAAGTGTTCCTGAGCCCATGTGGTGATATCCTTTACACACTGATGTCGCTTGTTGATGCAGTACAGTCTGAGGGATCGAAGGTCACGGGCTTAGCTGCTTACGTGCAGTGATTTCTCCAGATTCTCTGAACCCTTTGATGATATTACGGACCGTAGATGGTGAAATCCCTAAATTCCTTGCAATAGCCGGTTGAGAAAGTTTTTTCTTAAACTGTTCAACAATTTGCTCACGCATTTGTTGACAAAGTGGTGACCCTCGCCCCATCCTTGTTTGTGAATGACTGAGCATTTAATGGAATCTACTTTTATACCCAATCATGGCACCCACCTGTTCCCAATTTGCCTGTTCACCTGTGGGATGTTCCAAATAAGTGTTTGATGAGCATTCCTCAACTTTATCAGTATTTATTGCCACCTTTCCCAACTTCTTTGTCACGTGTTGCTGGCATCAATTTCTAAAGTTAATGATTATTTGCAAAAAAAAAAAAGTTTATCAGCTTGAACATCAAATATGTTGTCTTTGTAGCATATTCAACTGAATATGGGTTGAAAATGATTTTCAAATCATTGTATTCCGTTTATATTTACATCTAACACAATTTCCCAACTCATATGGAAACGGGGTTTGTATATGAACATCGTAGCAGTCGGCATCCTGACAGCAGACCTTATACAGTAAGTGATGTTTTATTATGTTTGTTGAAGTCTGCAGTGAGTAATAATCAGTGATGAAGACAAAAAAATCTAAAGTCGTGATACATTTTTTAAATTAATGCACCGCGTATGCTTAAAATTATCAAAAAAATTAAATATTAAATGTTACCCGTTACTACATTACAAATAACATCCTTTATATAAAACCCTAATGGAGGTGTTTGGATGCTTTTTTAAGGGCCAGAATTGTGCAACTCCCATTGGCTTCATTGTAAGCAAACTTTTGATCACATTTATATTAATATTTAGAATGCAAAAACAAAACAAAAATAATATCCATCGTCATGTCTGTCTGAATGATTGTGAACGAAAGGCAAAATTCCCAAAAAATTGCAGTTCCCATTTCACTAAAATAGAGACCGAATGCAGCTGAGATAGGCTCCAGCGACTCCCCGCGACCCCGAAAGGGACAAGCGGTAGAAAATGGATGGATGGAGAGACATTTGTTGAGGCTGGAACCCATTCTGAAAAATGGGTTCCAACGTAATGTAAACATGAATGTTTACATTGTTTCTTATGGTGAATTCTGCTTCACCATACAAACATTTCGATTTACAAACAATGTTAAAGAACTGATTAAGTTCGTAAATCGAGGTTCTGCTGTATGTCAGGAGGCTCAATGTTTTTGCATTCCATAAAATAGTTTTTTAATATATTAAATTGTAAAGTAGTAAAGATCCTTAAAAACAGTAATTTTATTTTATTAATTTTTCTTAAAAATTGGGTTAATTTATATGTCATTACCAGAGAGTAATACAAAACCCTTATGTTCGGTTTTAGCATGAAAAAGTTAAGTGGAAGTCCAACAGTGTATGTTCAGACTATGCTAAGCAGCCTACTAACCACCTAAGCTAAAATAAGCTTTTTGTTCCAAAAACCAACTAAAGTTATACATCAAACTACCAAGGAACAATGGAAGGAGAGTGAAAGCATGTCTCACCTGTTTGAGGACTTCTTGTTTATTCTTGCTTATCTCCTCATACTTAAGTTTCCACTGACTGAGCTCGAGCTCCAGCTTCGCGATGCTCTTACTTAAAGCAAGCTTGTCTCTGTGCATGACAAAAACACACAAGATAACAGTGATTACCACTTGGAAGTCACAACTGATTGCAAAAAGGATGTTTGTTTGAATATCTGTCCATGTGCTTGCATGGATTCTTTCAAGAAACTCTTCCTTCCCCCTACGCTGCGGATATGATTACTAGTTAGTACAATTATTTTTTCACACTTATTCACAACTTTTATGTTTATTCAAAACCATTTTTATACTTTGATAAAACTTAAATTTGAAGTATGTTGTGAATTGTATTTTTTTTGGTGAAAATTAACAATTTTCCCCTATTCCGTCCGGGATTTGAACCCAGTACCTTTGCGTTGCAAAACATGGATTTATGCTCTTCACAAAAAAAGCCGCTGTAAATTTGAAGTGAAATAAACCATTATATTCTAATCAGTGACCGAGCACAACGCGGCCAGGAATACGTTGGCGGTATAGAGCACCCTGTCATTCATTAGTTAACAGCTTATGCGCTTTTCATTTGCGCTTCTTCATGCAAATGGAAATGGGGGCTTCCACGGTTTGCCGGGTCTTACGCATTGCAAGCACAGCACGTGTTCTGCGTTCGGGTCAGGGCGGCCCTGCAAGTACCTAACAAACTGCCTATCACCTATTTAACGTCTTAACTAGGGACAATCGGTCAGCCAACGATCAATATAGTACTGTGCGATATGGACAAAAATATATATCCAGATATAGGTAATTTTACATCCCGATAACGATAAATCAAAATATAGTATTTTTTCTTAAAATTTTACATACATACACATGAAATGAATGCCAGTTTTTAGGGTTGGTTGTTATCATCAGTCATCAACAATCGAGAACAGAGAAATGGATATTGAAACAGTGTAGGTCTGACTTGGTAGGATATGTACAGCAAGTAGTGGACATAGAGAGAGAGAAAGAGAGAGAGAAAGAGAGAGAAAGAGAGAGAGAGAGAGAGAGAGAGAGAGAGAGAGAGAGAGAGATCAGAAGGCATAAGAAAAAGTATCTGCATTTGATTGTTTACATTTGATTATTAACAATATGGGGAGGGTGTTTAGGGTTGTAGCTGCCTGGAGGTGTACTTTTATTGCGGTTTACATCCATGCTCCACTAACTCTTGCGGTAAAGTTCTTCAAGTGATGTAAAAAATATTCTGCAAAGCAGCAGTTACTCTATCCGCAGCCCAGAGGTTAAAATTACAGTATAGATAATAGAGAATAATACCATAGGATACATTTTTATGTCATAGTACAATATTGTTATCACACAGGACTACCGATCAGTATCGGACAATTTTCGTGAAAAAGTGTGCAAACGACCATTGTCAATTAATGCTTTTCTAATCAAATCTGTGGCTGATACTATATTATCTGTCCCTCAGGCTCTGTGAAGGGTTTAATTTGCAATCTGGGAAAACCGCAACAAATGAGCCTTTTGTAGACTCAGAGAACCGGTTTTAAAGGTGACTGTGGAGGAAAATGTACATTGAAGTATATCCAATAATATCTATTCGGTATCATTATCACAAGTAAGAGCAAGCCAGGAGCAGGCATAATAATAATAATAAAATATTAGATTTACTCCTCTCTGAGCTACCTTATCGTGGTACAGGAGTTTGCGTGTCCCAATGATCCATTGGAGCTATGTTGTCCGGGGGCTTTATGCCCCCTGGTAGGGTCTCCCAAGACAAACTGGTCCTAGGTGAGGGATCAAACAAAGAGAAACTCGAAGACCTCGATGAAGAATACAGACGAAGGACCCAGATTTCCCTCTCCCGGACGCGGGTCACAGGGGCCCCCCTCTGGAGCCAGGCCCGCAGGTGGGGCACGATGGCAAGCGCCTGGTGGCGCAACTTAGGTCCCCTCTCCAATGGGCTCACCACCCATAGCAGGGGCCATAGAGGTCCGGTGTAATGTGAGCTTGGCGGGAGTCGAAGGCAGGGCACTTGGCGGTCCGATCCTCGGCTACATAAGCTAGCTCTTGGGACGTGGAACGCCACCTCGTTGGGGGGGGGGGGGGGGGGGGGGGATTCTGAGCTACTGCGCGAGGTGGAAAAGTTCCGGCTAGATATAGTCGGACTAACTTTGACGCACAACAATGGCTCTGGAACCAGTTCTCTTGAGAGGGGCTGGACTCTCTTCCACTCCGGCTTTGCCAGCAGTGAGAGGCGACAGCCTGGGGTGGCAATTGCTGTTGCCCCCCCGGCTTAAAGCCTGCACGTTGGGAGTTCAACGCAGTGGAAGAGAGGGTAGCTTCCCTCCGCCTTCGGGTGGGGGGACGGGTCCTGACTGTTGTTTGTGCTTACGCACCAAACAGCAGTTCAGAGTACCCACCCTTTTTGGATACACTCGAGGGAGTACTGGAAAGTGCTCCCCCGGGTGATTCCCTTGTCCTACTGGGGGACTTCAAAGCTTATGTTCAACGACAGTGAAACCTGGAGAGGCGTGATTGGGAAGAATGGCCGCCCGGATCTGAACCCGAGTGGTGTTTTGTTATTGGACTTTTGTGCTCGTCACAGATTGTCCATAACAAACACCATGTTCAAAAGTAAGGGTGTCCATATGTGCACTTGGCACCAGGACACCCTAGGCCGCAGTTCCATGATTGACTTTGTAGTTGTGTCATCGGGTTTGCGGTCTCATGTTTTGGACACTCGGGTGAAGAGGGGCGGAGCTTTCTACCGATCACCACCTGGTGTTGAGTTGGCTGTGATGGTGGGGGAGGATGCCGGACAGACCTGGCAGGCCAAAACACATTGTAAGGGTCTGCTGGGAACGTCTAGCAGAGTCTCCTGTCAGAGAATTTCAATTCCCGCCTCCGGAAGAACTTTGAACATGTCATGAGGGAGGTGCTGGACATTGAGTCCGAGTGGACGATGTTCCGTACCTCTATTGTCGAGGCGGCCAATTGGAGCTGTGGCCACAAGGTGGTTGGTGCCTGTCGTGGCGGTAATCCTAGAACCCGCTGGTAGACACCAGCGGTGAAGGATGCCGTCAAGCTGAAGAAAGAGTCCTATCGGGCTCTTTTGGCTCATAGGACTCCGGAGGCAGCAGACAGGTACCGACAGGCCAAGCAGTGTGCGGCTTCAGCGGTCGCGGAGGCAAAAACTCGGACATGGGAGGAGTTCGGGGCAGCCATGGAAAACGACTTCCAGATGGCTTTGAAGCGATTCCGGACCACCGTCCGCCGCCTCAGGAAGGGGAAGCGGTGCAATGTCAACACTGTGTATGGTGGGGATGGTGTTCTGCTGACCTCGACTGCGGATGATGTGGATCAGGTGGAGGGAAAACTTTGAAGACCTCCTCAATCCTCCCAACACGTCTTCCAATGAGGAAGCAGTGCCTGAGGAATCTGTGGTGGGCTCTCCTATTTCTGGGGATGAGGTTGCCGAGGTAGTTAAAAAGCTCCTCGGTGGCAAGGCCCCGGGGGTGGATGAGATCCGCCAGGAGTTCCTTAAGGCTCTGGATGCTGTGGGGCTGTCTTGGTTGACAAGACTCTGCAACGTTGCGTGGACATCGGGGGCGGTGCCTCGGGATTGCCAGACTGGGGTGGTGGTTCCTCTCTTTAAGAAGGGGAACCGGAGGGTGTGTTCCAACTATCGTGGGATCACACTCCTCAGCCTTCCCGGTAAGGTCTATTCAGGTGTACTGGAGAGGGGGCTACGCCAGGTAGTCGAACCTCGGATTCAGGAGGAACAGTGTGGTTTTCATCCTGGTCGTGGAACTGTGGACCAACTCTATACTCTCGGCAGAGTCCTTGAGGGTGCATGGGAGTTTGCCCAACCAGTCTACATGTGCTTTGTGAACTTGGAGAAGACATTCGACCGTGTACCCCAGGAAGTCTTGTGGGGACTGCTCAGAGAGTATGGGGTAACGGACTGTCTGATTGTGGCGGTCCGCTCCCTGTATGATCAGTGTCAGAGCTTGATCCGCATTGCCGGCAGTAAGTCGGACCCGTTTCCAATGAGGGTTGGACTCCGCCAAGGCTGCCCTTTGTCACCGATTCTGTTCATAACTTTTTTGTACATAATTTCTAGGCGCAGTCAGGGCGTTTAGGGTATCTGGTTTGGTGGCTGGAGGATTAGGTCTCTGCTTTTTGCAGATGATGTGGTCCTGATGGCTTCATCTGGCCAAGATCTTCAGCTCTCACTGGATCGGTTCGCAGCAGAGTGTGAAGCGACTAGGATGTTCTCGCCCGGAAAAGGATGGAGTGCCATCTCCGGGTTGGGGAGGAGATATTTCCCCAAGTGGAGGAGTTCAAGTACCTCGGAGTCTTGTTCACGGGTGAGGGAAGAGTGGATCGTGAGATAGACAGGGGGATCGGTGCGGCGTCTTCAGTACACTGTATCGATCCGTTGTGGTGAAGAAGGAGCTGAGCCGGAAGGCAAAGCTCTCAATTTACCGGTCGATCTACGTTCCCATCCTCACCTATGGTCATGAGCTTTGGGTTATGACCGAAAGGACAAGATCACGGGTACAAGCGGCCAAAATGAGCTTCCTCCGCCGGGTGGCGGGGCTCTCCCTTAGAGATAGGGTGAGAAGCTCTGTCATCCGGGAGGAGCTCAAAGTAAAGCCGCTGCTCCTCCACATCGACAGGAGCCAGATGAGGTGGTTCGGGCATCTGGTCAGGAGTGTTTCGGGCACGTCCGACCGGTAAGAGGCCACGGGGAAGACCCAGGACACGTTGGGAAGACTATCTCTCCCAGCTGGCCTGGGAACGCCTCGGGATCCCCCGGGAGGAGCTGGACGAGGTGGCTGGGGAGAAGGAAGTCTGGGCTTCCCTGCTTAGGCTGCTGCCCCCGCGACCCGACCTCAGATAAGTGGAAGAAGATGGATGGATGGATTAGATTTATATAGCGCTTTTCTAGACACTCGAAGTGCTTCCCAGAGAAGTGCGAACCCATCATTTATTCACACCTAGGCATGCTAATAATCGCTGAGCTAGCTTGAAACAATACAATAAATAAGTCCTTAGCAATTTTTAGGAAGTGTAGATGGAACTGCCTTACAGCAGAAAGTAAGCATTAATTGACAGAAAATTAAGAAGATTAGTAAAAGTCTAGCAAGTGAATAATTGGGTGAATGCTTCTACACTAATAAATTAGAGTCCACATTTTTCAACCGTTTTTGACCATTCCACCTTCAAAACATTCCTCTAACCTGGGACAACAAATGTCCTTATTTTTACATTAAAATCCAGATTTTCCCGAAATTCCAGGAATTACAAAAAAAACTATTCAAATTCAGACTGTTACTACGTCAACATTTTTCAACAGTTTCGCAAAATTCCAACACCAACCCTTTAATAACATCTAGGACAATTGTGGTATTATCTATATTTTCAAAAATTCCTGATTTCCCGAAATCCCACATTTCTGGCAAATTCCCATTTAAATGAATGGACATATTCATAGTTCAACAATGCCCAAAATGTTGCGCCATTTTTTACCCGATTCCGACCTTTTAACCATCCACACACACTACTCTTCCGAGATATCGAACACAAAACATGTTTTCCCTTTCCTCAAATTCTCGGTTTCCCCAGAATTTTCTCCCCATTGACAATGAATGGGAAAGATACAAGCTACTGCATATCCCACATTTCTAATCCGATTTGAACGGTTCCACCATCCATACACTTCACTCACCCTGGACATTCAAACCAGCATGTTACCCCGTTCCGAAGTGAAGGCAAGTTAATTATATTTATATAGCTCTTTTCTCTAGTAACTCAAAGCACTTTTCTCTAGTAAAACCCATTATCTAAGTTACATTTAAACCAGTGTGGGTGGCACTAGGAGCAGGTGGATAAAGTATCTTGCCCAAGGACACAAAGGCAGTGACTAGGATGGCGGAAGCAGGGATCAAATCAGGAACCCTACCAGCCGAGCCACGCCGCCCCCTTCCAAAAATTCCCTGATTACCCAGAATTACCAGGAATTTTCCTCCATTGGAAATGAATGGGCAATATACAACGCTCTTCATATCCGACATTTCTCAACCAATTCGAACCGTTCCACCATTCACACACTTCATTCACGTTGGACATTCAGGCGTTTTAGTTTTGCTCACGTGTATTGCCGGCTTGCGCACATAGGGCATTCACACACAATTCATACCGAAATTGCTAATTCTAGTCTAACAACTGTTGTGCTTATAGCGACTAGGCAGACACGACATTTAAGGGGAGGGCGTATCAATCCATAAAATGTGCAAATGGTGTCAATACTAAGGGTAATATTAGTATTAGTATTCCATTTCAGAAAATCTTTATTTTGTTAACAAAGGGGACTTCTTTCAGGGAATAGGTCCCCGGAAAAAGGAAGACTTTGAGGGCAAACCCCAAATGATTTAACTTTGAGGGCAAACTCCAAATGACTTAAGAGTAGTAGATAAAAGTTTTTGCTTTTGTTTTGCTAGTGTGCTATTGACTTTGTTTTGCTCAAACAATTGTATGTAATAAAATAGAATAAGGAACTGGCCCAAAGACTGTGTTGCTGCCAATCTCACTCAAGGATGAACCGAATCAGAAGGGTCAGTACACTCATATTGAGTCTACTGACGGGTATAAGTTACAACTATATGCTACTTTGTATAACTCATGAAAAAAGGGTGGAGCATGTGTGTGCATGTATGAGACAGTCTGCCCCAAAACAAGAGAATAGAGAAAATGAAGGAACTTATTGACTACTACGTCAGACTACTCGTGCAAAGCACTTCGGGTAAATCTCTACAATACATGGAGATATCCGCTAACGTCAAGCTTGAGGAAAACGTCACAATTTAGGCAAATTCCAAACAGCTCTTTTGGAAGAAGTATGAAAGAAGGCAAGATTGTTTCTCTGCCATGTCTCCATGGTTGTTTTTACATTTTTGGGACCTACGCAGATCCCAAATACACAAAAACAGATACCAATAAGTAAGAAAAGTTTGTTTTGGTACGTTCTTTGATATAATATGTAATTGTGATAAATATAAACATGTTGACGAGTGAGGGGAACCGTGAGATCGACAGGCGGATCGGGGCGTCGTCTGTTGCTGTGTTGCTACCAATCTCACTCAAGGATGAACCGAATCAGAAGGGGCAGCATTGAACCCTGATTGGAATAAAACGGTTTCAAAATTGTGTGACATACTCTCTTTCTTTCAGCAGGACTTTCTGGGACTCGTCCAGGCGAAGCTGCAAAGCGTTGAGTTTCCTGGAGTCATCCTCTATGGCACCCATGTCCCCCCATAGCTGCCTGTTGCGTTCCTGCCGGCTCAAACCAGAGGATGAACGTGTGCCAGGTGGGTTCATGCAATCGCCACTCGGACCGTCCCAAGACTCTTGAGTGTCGCCACCTGGAGCTCGTGAATGCATTACAGACTGAAGCAGCTCCATTTCCTGCTGGAGAACAAACCGCAAACACTTCAAAATCCAGAATCACACTCTTAAAGGGAAAGTGTTACTGTTTGTTCCAAACAACGGACTAACTCAAAGTGTCACTTCACTTTACTACTTTACAATTGTGTCTTTATGTCCAGTGAGTTTGTGATCAGAGTGGGTAATGTTAGCTTCAAGTTTGTTTGATGAATCTTTAGTATCCATCCACCCATCAGTCACAGGGAGAACATGCAAACTCCACACAGTATATGGACTGAAAAGCCTCTCAAGAATAAGAGAAAATAAATGAATGTGCAGAATGATCCTAAATACTTTGATGGTTTGTGTAGAGATTAAAGTGTACATATGTTCACTCGTGGATAACAGTAAAATAATGTGTTTGTTCAGTACGTGGTAAAGGAATGATACTTGTCTAATTGTTAAACGTGTTGTTTGCAACCTTTACGCAGATGCATAGGGGATGCTTGCTGTCCTTAATACCACCCTCTTCCGGATTCTACCACGTAATGACGTAATCTACACGCATACGTAAGGCACAAGTCAAGGATTAGATTTGTGTGGTCAGTTTATACCTGTCAACATTTGCATTTCACAAATGATAAACTGCACTGAAACTTCCAACAGTTAGTAATACCGTTTTATAATTAAAATAAAAACCGTGATTGATAACACTTTGATAAACTCACGGACCGGTGACACTTCCCTTTACTGGAGGCGGAGCGAGTGCTAGCTATCTTAAATACTAACATGAATACAAGCGACATTAATCTCTTTCCTCACTAACAACGACATACCACAATCCAAACGTTTGTAAACACATTGTTGGCTAAACAACTAAGTAATTAAATTGTGCACATTAACCTACAGGCTGCGCTCTATTAATCAGAGAGCTCGATCGATACTCGAGGGAATGTGACAACGGTATATTTGCGTGACGTCACATAAAACAGACGTGACGCCCCCCACGTTTTTTATTTATCATTAAAAAAGAAGATAAACATATTTAATCACTCAAATAAAATTAATATGGCTCTTAAGTAGCCAGAACTATTTTATTATATACAATATTTATTCTGCTAAGAAAGTGTAGTGTGTGGCTATTTATTGTATTTAATTGTTTAAATAAACATTGGTTTTAAGTGTGAATGATAACTTTTTGAGCACATTCAACAATACTGTGGCAATGATAACTGTGATAATTATGGTGACAATAACCGTGATATGAAATGTTCATATTGTTACATTCCTACTATAGCTACAAAGGTTAGCTATCATTGAATGTATGTTTTATCGTGACAGCAACATGACTGCAAATTGTTAGTTGCTTCTCGAGGACTGTGCGGACATTCCAGAGACTGACAAGCATTTTTTGTTTAAAGGAGTCAAATAATTTTTTTTCTACATTTAAAATACTTCCTTGTGGTTTACATAGCATGTAATGAAAATTGTAAAATTTTCAGGACCTATGCAGATCCCAAATACACAAAAACAGGTACCAGTTTGTTTTGCATAATACGTTATTTGATATAATATGTAATTGTGATAAATGTAAACACGTTGACGAGTGAGGGGGATCGTGAGATCGACAGGCGGATCGAGGCGGTGTCTAGAGAAATGCGGACCCTGTATCGATTCGCCGTGGTGAAGAAGGAGCTAATCCGGAAGGCAAAGCTCTCAATTTACCGGTCGATATACGTTCCTATCCTCACCAATGGTCATGAGCTTTGGGTTATGACTGAAAGGACAAGATCACGGGTACAAGCGGCCAAAATGAGTTTCCTCCGTCGGGTGGCGGGGCTCTCCCTTAGAGATAGGTTGAGAAGATCTGTCATTCAGGAGGATCTCAGAGTAAAGCTACTGCTCCTCCACATTGAGAGGAGCCAGATGAGGTGGGTCAGGATGCCCCCTGAACGCCTGCTTGGGGGGGTGTTAAGGGCACGTCAGACCGGCAGGAGGCCATGAGGAAGACCCAGGACACGTTGGGGGGACTATGTCTCCCAGCTGGCCTGGGAAAGCCTTGGGATCCCCCCGGGAGTGGGTGGGGAGAGGGACGTCTGGGCTTCTCTGCTTAGGCTGCTGCCCCTGCGACCCGACCTCGAATAAGCGGAAGAAGATGGATGGATCGATGGATAAACATGTTGAATAAATATATGTTCTGTTAAACCACTAACGGTCACTTAAAACAGTCGGTGGTGTTCTTGT
This sequence comes from Entelurus aequoreus, assembly GCF_033978785.1. NCBI lineage: Eukaryota > Metazoa > Chordata > Actinopteri > Syngnathiformes > Syngnathidae > Entelurus > Entelurus aequoreus. Next base: position 59,550,834 of record NC_084732.1, read on the forward strand.
TACATTTTAAACCCAAAAATATAACTTTGAGCAAGTTACAAACAGCCCTTTCAACTTTAGGTGTGATACGTTAATGTTATGTTTGATCAAATGATTCATGACATATACTGCTATTTGACTGCTGGCTAGTTTGAGCCCATTTGAATGTGATTTAAATTGTCTGCTGTTAAAAAAAAAAGTGTTGCTGAGCTTTAAGTAACATTCTTTGCATTGTGTAGATAGCATGAGTATATTGATGATGATGACTATGGATTATTATCAGTAAAGCAATGTAGCGTGTTGCCCTCGGTACAAGAAAACCAACAGAATCCTTGTGGTGATTTGAGCACAAGAGATCATATTAGTGATACTATCTACTTATTATGCAAACCCAGTTTTTCTTACCTGATGGTAGCTGCTTTTGTGTATTTGTATCCCCATAAGTCCCGTGGAGGCATTGCATAAATATTTATTAAATAATTGGCAACACTAAATTGGCCCTAGTGTGTGAATGTGAGTGTGAATGTTGTCTATCCTTGTTGGCCCTGCGATAAGGTGGTGACTTGTCAGGGTGTACCTCGCCTTCTGCCCGAATGCAGCTGGGATAGGCTCCAGCACCCCCAGCGACCCCATCAGGGACAAGCGGTAAAAAAAGGATGGATGGATGGAATTTTGCCTTCCTTCGTACATGTACATGCATCCTTCACTGTTCCCACTTTTAATACAAAGTACAGTATAGTTCCAACCTATAGACTCGATATGGAAGCACTAAAAACTACAACATGGCTGGCGGGAAGAAGACGCAGGCGAAGTGGAGGCATGTAAATAAGACCACCCACAAAATGGCACATCCTGAAGAGACAGTCAGGAATCAGCTTGAAGACTATCTGTAAAACAATCCATGCAACATTTTGACCAAAGAACCACCATTACATGTTATGTAGACCACAAGGACATTTTTAAAATGTAGACAAATAATCATACTATGACCTTTACACGAGGTACAGTACATAACAATATGTTGTACGTAGGGAGGTACTCACTGAGAGGAAGTGTGACAACCACTACAATAGCAAGTACAGGAAATGTGTTTGTGTTGTCTGGAACAGCACTTCCTTTGCTGACACACAATAACAATTATCAGGAATTTCACTACAGACATCTTGCTTCTTACTGTTAAATTACCACTGAAACCTAAATGCCGGTGTACATGTTAACATAAAACTGAATCAAAGTTGGGTTTTTATATGGCATGTGCATTGATTTAATAAGACACACATTTTTCTATGAATATCTCAAACATACAGACATACATACATACAGACTGAAACATACTAACAATATCAGTAACAGAGAGCACAATGTTGACAGTATACTCTCCTGAGTCTTCACTATTTACTGTGAAGTCTCCTACTGTTTGATATCGGACAGCACACCTGATGTTTGTGCAACTTTAAAGCCATATTTACACGCAAAGGTTTGTTGAATTTTAAATCAGACAACCTTTGGAGGTTTTAATGTACTGAATGTCCCTAAAGTCTGGGCATATGATATAGAGTCTATATCATTTGTGTATTATGTCTATATTATAGACATAATACACAACAGAGGTCTTCAACCATGTGTCCGTAGAAGCATGTTTGGTTGATAACGATTATGCCATTATCTCACATTACAATTATTATTAGTTTCTTGTGTTTTGTATTTTTACATATATACATGCATACATACATACATATATACATACATATTCATATAAAAGTTCCCCCTTTATTTTTTTTTACACACAACAGGGTCACATTTCTTGTGATTTACATAACCTGTAATGATGGTGCTTTGATCAAATTATCATATACATTTAGAATGCCAGCCCCCTATTGAGTGTATCTTCAGAAAAAGTTGTTTTGTGGGCTTTTTACATGCAAATTAACTCCTCCAAGCCTCGCCCCCTCAGGCATACTGCAACTGCGTCTCCGCAAGTTAACCATGATTGTAGTTTTAGTCGTATGCTTCTGTTAACGCCAAACCATACTCCAGTTTTTGCTACAAATGGAAACAGCTGAGGATTTTAGCATCCAAAACTAATATGATATATATGTTGACAGTATAGATTTAGGTATGAGTGTGTTATAAAATGTGTACCAAAATTTGGTGCATAAAAATAATCCAAAAATACCATATTGGAAATACAAGTGATAATAACAACATCTAAAAAGATCTAAAATGTGGTGGAATCCATCTAAATACTGTATACAGTGCAGACCCACCTTTTGTTGACCTACTTTTTGTGTGTTCATGTCCATGTCCCTTACTGGTTCAGGTTCTGGAGACCCAGGTAACCCATCTTTTAACCTGTCCAACTTGCTGTCAGTTTGGTCTTGCAAGGCAGAAGGTGGCGCAACAGATTGAGAGGAAGCAGCACATATGTGGTACTCAGGTGAGGAAGAAGGAGAACTGGTGGCTAGAGGAGGAGCAGTAGGATCATTGCGGAGATGTAATACATCCTGTCTTAGCACCTCGATTTCTGAGGTTAGTTCCTGACGTTCCCTTCGTACGCTTGTCAACTCCTTGGTGAGAGCATCCAACCTCTGCCTCAATTGGCGGACTTCATCGCGTGCACGGTTACGCTCTCCACGAACCTAGGAGGAAAGAAACAAGCTTGAATCAATAGGCTATCTTTTATGTTCCAACATATTTGGGTCTCTATGAATAGGGGAAAGGTTACCTATACGTACAGTACATGCATGTGGGAACTATCTGTGCAGAACAAAAACCTTAAGGCTAACAGGGTATGAAAGGGTGTTAATCACCTGACAGAACGGTATGGACAATTCCTGAATGAGGGCATATGTCAAATTGTCCATTAAATAGGCATTAGGGTCACTACATAAGCAAACCGAAGATAAGACAATTAACGACTAGTTCCAAAATATCAAAGCACATTAGGGCTGGGCGATTGATTGAAAAATAATTAAAACCGACATCTAGTGTAATGTACTGTAGCTTGTACCCAAAAGTAATTATTTTCAAATATTTTATTTGTCATTGTATTCCTACAACAACATTTTGGTGGCACTTAAAAAGACAAGACAAAACAAAACGAGACAAACCAACATCTTAAAATAGCACAATACAATACAAATAGTGCACAATAAAATACTAAAGATTAAAAATAGACAAAATAAAACTAGGTAAAAAAATGTTAGGTATAAAAAAAAAAGTGTTGTAGTGGGTATACAATAATAAATAATGACATGATAGAGCAGTGTGAGGCAGCAGTTATAACAAACAGTGTTAATGCACATTGCAGCGTATTGCAGGAGGGGTTGTCGGAGAATGAGATAACAGAATGAGGTTGCGATTTATGGGTGTGGGTAGGATAATGAATATTGGACGGGTGGAACTGTGTGTGTGGTGTGGGTGTGTATGTTTGTGAGAGGGTGGAAGTGCACGTGTGTCAGGGAGGGCGAGGGGGCAATGGAGGCTACATCTCTGGGGAATAAGCTGTTTCTCAGCCTATGTGTCCTTGTTTTTATGGTCTTGTACCTCTTCCCTGATATCAGTGGTACAAACAGTGAGTGTCCAGGTTGGCTGCTGTCCATGTGGAGGGCTCTCGCACTTCTTTGCATATGCTCAGTGTACACAGTGTCTAAGTCTGGGAGCTCAGCTCCCACAATCTTCTGCACCACCTTCACCACCCGGGACAGATGTTTCATTTCCTCTACTGTGCAGCTGCTGTACCACACCGTACAGCCCTGGCAGAGAATGCTCCTCAAAGTGGTCCTGTAGAATTGTCTGAGCAGTCGAAGAGCCAGACTCGGCCTTCCACAGCTTCCTCTGGAATAACATCTTCTGCTGGGCCTTTTTCACCAGTTTGTTCTCCTTGTCCTCCTGATGTCTATGATGACCTATTTTGTTTTGGTGGTAGTAAGAACCAGGTCACCGTCTGTGCATGACTTCTCCAGGTGTTTGGACCTCTTTCCTTTAACAGGTCTCATTGTTGTCACCAATGAGGCCTACCACTGTAGTGTTAACTGCAAATTTCACCATGGTTTTGGAGGAGTGAATGGGGGCGCAGTCCTGGGTGAAGAGTGTGAAAAGGGCTGGACTGAGCACACAGGCCTGCTGTGTGCCTGTGTTTAGAATTATGGTGTCAGATGTCAGGTTCCCTATCCTGACATTCTAAGGCCTGTTGGTCAAGAAGTCCATAATCCATGTACAGAGTGTGGTGGGGAGTCCAAGGTTGTAGAGTTTGTGGATCAGTTTATGGGGGATCACAATGTTGAATGCACTGCCTAAGTCCACAAAGAGCATCCTGACGTATGTGTTTAGTTGCTCCAGGTGGGTCGGGGCTGTGTGAAGTGCAGTGGAGACAGCGTCCTCTGTGTCAGCTGTTTGGACACACTTTGACTAGAAATGAGGACGGTGTCTACCAAAAAGTTGCAGTTGAGAGTGGGATAGTCATGCATTAACCAAAATCGAGGTACACAGTGTAATTAATCGTGGCATCATGACCGACATTTTAGCAAAAACGATGAGGGTGTCCACTATCAAGTTGTCTTCAGGGAACGTAATGTGATGCTATGTATTTATTAGGTATTGTATATAAAACCAAGACAGGCACACCATTAAATAAAAAACCCAAAATTTGATTTGAAAATACCTGAATTTTTTAAAACTGTGATTGATAAGTAATATGTGACCCCACAATGAATGACTCTCACATTATTAACTGTATTATTAACTCTCACATTATTAACTGTATCCACTGGGCACGGGTGACCCAGGTGGGGTCCCCACATCTGCGTTCCCTTCCAAGGTTTTTTGGTGTTCCCATTGGGTTGAGTTTTTTCTTGCCCTGATGCGGGATCTGAGCCGAGGATGTCAATGTGGCGTGTGCAGCCCTTTGAGACATTTTTGATTATGGGCTATATAAGTAAACTTTGATTGATTGATTATGTGACAGACTACTATTTTTAGCTCATTAATTTGTCTTTTCTCGTTGTCCCATGTCTTTTAGTCTCATCTAAGTCAGTTAGCTTCATCTAAATAAAATCTGCCCGGTAAGCATTTGTTCTCCTCTCTTGTAAGCGGTGCCGAGCCGACTCGAGTATCTGCAAAAACCAGGAAAAAACATTCCGTGTTTATTGTGGGAACCCGAGAGACATCGGGGACTTGACTGTGACACACAAAGCAACTACACATTACAAAACAAGCCCAAAGTCACTTATAATATTGGACTTGGTGACATTGGTTATACAAAGATTGCTAAATAATGATGGAAAAGTGAACGCTCTGATAAGCAATGTAATGAAACCACCTCAAAATGCAAAAAACTTTCTAAGAGGATATTATTTTTCAAAAATAATTTCGGCCGTGGTCCAGTGGATGGGGAGCTCTGGTGAGGTTGAATTGTTTTAGATCCTATGTCCCTATGCGTGATCGGGGACGCTCCCTAGCTTTATTGCTATGCTGTCATTATTCCACACCGCTCACGGTTGATGACACGTATCCCACGCAAAACTTGAGCGAAAAGTTTTAATCCAAAAAAAAAAAAGAAATTAAAAAGATGAAAAAGGTAGCTTAAAATTTTAATAACAAAGAACAATGTAGGATTGTAAAATGAATTATTAAGTTATTGTAGGTTAAAGTTTTTTTTAAAAAAATATTTCAGGATATCAGTAGATAATTTTGCTAGCCATTGTTTTAAAACAATAGTAAATTGTCGATACTTTGAAAAAACTGCCATCAAGTAGGAAACAGAACAGCTCAGTAAAAAAAAGCATTCCATACCATAATTGTTACATCCCGAGTATCAACTTACAAACGCACCACAGCTGACACAACAAGCCTTTTGTATCTACAAAACAAATACAAATCATAATTCTTGCACTTGTTGTCATTAGTTTAATTGTGTTGACATTCGGTAGAGCTAATACGCCACCTAAGAAAAAAAAAGATATGCAAAAATGTTTTCATGTTACTTCAATTTGAAATTTGCTAAGAAAATGTTAAATGCAGAAACACAAAAGGACACAGTCTTGATTTAATCAAACCACCAACATTGTCATTCGAGCAACATGCGGCATCTAAAACACCATTATCAAGAATTGTTGTATGAAAGTCAATAGCCTTCAATGTCCTATATGTGAAAATATGGACAAAGTGTTTAAAGGTTTTAGGAAATACTTTGTAAATATAAGACCAAACTTGGAAGGATAGATCCCCAATTCAAAGTCATTTGAGGATGGGAATGGAAATTCCTTTTATTTATCGGTGCCTTTCTAACAGTGTACAAAACAACAAACACGGATCAAGAAAAGCAGTACAAAAATACATAAAACATAAAACTTAAGTTATAATTGCAAATGTGAGCTAAAACATAGCTGATGTTAAAATGAATAAGAAGTTTTGAGTCTTGATTGGAACAAGGAAAATTATTCATTTATCTGAAGGTCAGGGTATAGTGAGCTGTAAGCTATTGAGCTAAATTAGGGCGAAAAGATTTGTACTTTAGAAATTATCTTTCAAACTGAAAATTCTAGTGTTTATGAAGTTAAAAATACACAAGTGTAATCAAAATAAAGAGAAATGCATGCAATCTTGTTTTAAGTTTAATTAAAGTAGTTCCTAAAACCTTTAACCTTAACTCCATATTTTCACATTTTCATTATTTAATTTCTTACAACCTTCCTTGATAATAGTGTTTTAGATGGTGCATGTTGCTCGAATTACAATGAAAATGCTGGTAGTTACATTTAATATTGTGTGTCCTTTTGAGTTTCAGCATTCAAAATGTTCTAAACAAATTTCAAACTGAAGTGACATGAAAAAATAGTTTGCATATTTTCCTTTTTTCATTACCACTGAATTCCAAGTCCCCTTCTCACCACCCTAACCTGCCTTGACATGTACAGGCATTCTCAAGTGTTGTACTAACTCTGCTCGACGTATGTCAGGCAACACATGCAAATAAACTAGTGACAAAAAGTGCAAAAATTATGATTGGTATTTGTTTAATAGATACAAAAGGCTTGTTGTGTCAGCTGTGGTGCAATTGCAAGTTGATAGTCGGGATGTATCAATTACGGTATTGAATGCTAACTAAATACAAGACACATTGTCACATCCTGATTATTGAGCTACTCGCCGAAAGTCCGCAACTTCTGTTTCCTATTTGATGGCAGTTTTTCCAAAGTGTAGACATTTTACTATTGTTTTAAAACTATCTGATAACCTCAAATAATCAAAAACTAAAATTTAAAATTTTAAATAACTTAATATTCCATACATATTGTTCTTATTAAAATTTGATGCTGCCTTTTTCATCTTAGCTTTGACTCCGGGTGACATTTTGTGGTTACATTGTGTAACTAAATAGGCTTGCATTTCACGCTAACAAATGAAGATTTTCGCTATCCAAATACAAATACATTATTTTTTTTGTAATATGTAATATTTTTAAAGATGTTATGTTTGCGCATGCGTGTTGCAAATGCCGAGCAAGCACAAAAGGATCTGGCAGATCAGTAAATCGGGCGATGACCCACAAAATGTCTTATTCCGTTGCAAACGTTTATCACAGTCCAAACTTGTATAAATACATTGCCGTCTGAGCAACTAAAGTATTCAATCATGCGTATTGAACCTACATGCTGTGCTCTCTCAAAACAGAGCGATCGATGTGAGGATCCATACACAGATAGGTATGGACGTCCGACTTGTCTACAACAGGAAATAAACCCAAATGATGTCGCATAAACCAGAAGTGAAGCAACAACTCCCATGGTGCTTCACTTCTGTGTTTAGATTACGGTTAAGGTGCTGTGATAACATAACATTTAGATTCTTACTGTGACTGCTTGAGTAAGTAAGATGACATACAAGTTCAACAGAAATGAAAGACGGTCGGCAGGATGTGGAAAGGAGACTTTTGTTTTTATATTGTAAACATCCATCCATCCATTTTCTACCGCTTGTCCCTTTTGGGGTCGCGGGGGATGCTGGAGCCTATCTCAGCTGCATTCGGGCGGAAGCCGGGGTCCACCCTAGACAAGTCGCCACTTCATTGTAAACAGTCGATCCGAAATCAAAACATGTCAAGACACTTTCTCAGAACAATTACACACTTTTCCGGCTATGAAATAAAAGTGCTACGCTATACATCAGGTTTAACTACATTTAGGGTTTCTCCTTACTGTACGGCTTCATATTAGCCGCCATACCGAACAACATAAATTAATATAATGTATTGTAGCGTCCAAAAGAAAACAAACAAAGTCTGACTTTCTTTTAACTTTTATTGCCAATTTTATGATAACGACAAGCCAAATTCCAAAAAATATTTCCTCCGTGCACACACGTCTGCCTCTGGGCTTCACTTCAACACACACAACACTTGTTCATTCTCCACCGACACGGTTTGTTCACAGACCGTGGGAAAATGATCATCATATACATAACACTAGCAGGTAGTTAAGTATTAATGGTTATATATAGTTTATTATTTGACTTATTATTTGACTAATGATGCACCGAAAAGACGTACTTGAATCACCTGAACAGTGCTCCCGAAACTGATGTTGTGATGGCGTGAGCTACCATATTTTTCGGAGTATAAGTCGCACCGGAGTATAAGTCGCACCTGCCGAAAATGCATAATAAAGAAGGAAAAAAACATATATAAGTCGCACTGGAGTATAAGTCGCATTTTTTGGGGAAATTGATTTGATAAAACCCAACACCAAGAATAGACATTTGAAAGGCAATTTAAAATAAATAAAGAATAGTGAACAATAAGCTGAATAAGTGTACGTTATATGACGCATAAATAACCAACTGAGAACGTGCCTGGTATGTTAACGTAACATATTATGGTAAGAGTCATTCAAATAACTATAACATATAGAACATGCTATACGTTTACCAAACAATCTGTCACTCCTAATCACTAAATCCGATGAAATCTTATACGTTTAGTCTCTTACGTGAATGAGCTAAATAATATTATTTGATATTTTACGGTAATGTGTTAATAATTTCACACATAAGTCGCTCCTGAGTATAAGTCGCACCCCTGGCCAAACTATGAAAAAAACTGTTTCTTTGAAGTCCGGAAAATACGGTATACGCATGTTGTTGCCTGGAGCGTAGGCAGCGTGTCTGCGTTGTGTACATACTTTAATATATTAGTGATATACCCGCAGACAACGATCTTTACAATTTAAGATGACACTTGCGGCTTTTAATGAGAGAAAAAAGCTCCCAGCAACGCGTAGCAATAACACCATAAATAGATGCTAAAATTGTTTCCTGTCCTTTTTGTTAAAGAAAAAGTTACTAAAAGAATTGGAGAAATCTCAAGAAAACAAAACAAATTCTCAACAAAGTATATTGTACAATAAGCAGCAACAATTTAAAAATAGAACAAAACAATATTAGGTAAGAAAAACCTGTATGTTAATACTATACTTAATAATAACAAATGTATATTCCAATTTTTTTACCTTTTTAAAAAACTATATGCATTATAGCAAATCATGCGATTACGTCATATCAACCACGCCCTTAACCACGCCCCCACCGCCACGTGGGTAGGGGGCGGGGCGTTGCTGGCTGAAATATTGTGTAAATTCTTTTATAACATGTTCTGGTCGAGTCCTCAATTACAGAATGATTAGCAGGCTCAATATTAAATGTTATCAATTAATAAAGGTTAAAACATTGTCATGCAGCAAAATGAAGACCATTAATTTGTAAAACATGTAATGTACAGCATATCAGAAGCATTTATTCAGGTAGGAATATCACAGATTACAGCTGGGATAGCATTTTTTTTAATACAGTAGGAGACTTAGATTGTTTTATTTCATTGTCAATATTGTTCCATAAACTAACACCTTTGAATTAAATACTTATTTCTTTTATTTCTGTTCTAAATCTTGATTTAGTAAAGATCTCAGTTCCTTTTTGATTATAATTACTTTCTCTTTTCACAAATCTCGCAAGTAATTGTAATCTAAAAGGAACTGAGATCTTTAGTATGTCCGTCCGTTCGTTCCTGTTTGATGTTATATCATCTATATTGATGTTCTATCTACTGTATATTGAGGTGGACAAAAGCATTTTTTTGGAATGGGAGACATAATTTGTTCAATTTACCTTACTTATGTCAGAGATTGTTTTCTGTGTGATTTTATGCCCAAAGTGTAAATACATCTTGTCAAAATTATAGAATAACTGTATAGTCCCAGGTGTAAAGTAATATTGGAAAAAAAAAACTTCCCACAGCAAGATTAACAGTTTTAAAAGTGAATTATAAAGATAAATACAAGAGCGGAAAATCAGAGGTCTAAGAAAAATAATCAGCATTTCTCAATACAAAGGCAAAAGCCGAATTTTTTGCCGCTGCAAAGGTCAAGACAGCATATCAGAGTCAGTCAATCAGTCACCATTGATGTGAAAATGATATTTGGGCAATGAACTACAACAGGGGTGTCCACATGTGGCCAAGGGGCCATTTTCATCTTCCTTGGGCATATTCTAAATTCAATATGATTTTTTTGTAATGAGATGCATCATTAGATATTATACTGAAAACTATTTGTTTTGTCAGCTAAAACACAAAGGTAACAAGTGGATATTTTACTAAGCATATTTTAATCTACATGAGCTTTTTTAATGTCCAAAATGTAGCATCCTTCAATGTTTCTGTATACGTCCATTACTTGGAAAAAATTGGACATCTCGTACTACATTAATCAAAACATTTTATTTAGCCGGTAAATAGTCACCCACCTTGCTCCATTTCTCTCTCCAGTTGGCCGTGCAATCTGACCACCAGCGCATAGTTTTCTCCATCTGAGCTGCTCTGGCTCGTGCTTCCTCCAGCTCCCTGAGTCTCAGCTCTTCCCTGCTCTCCCAATCTGCCTCACCCATGACGCCCATGGCTCCCAGGCCCAGGCCTCCGAGCCCAGGAGAAAGCAGCAGTGGAGGGCTAGAGCTAGGGGTCCCTCCAATAGGGCTAGGGGTTTGGGTAAGGCATTCTGGCGAACGAATCCCGCTGTCAGAACCCATGCCCAGGCTGCACAATAGACCGCCACCTGCCGACTTGCTGCCATCAGACATGTGTGGACTGGGAGTGTGGTTCATGCTTGGTATTGGCTGGAGAAGAGTGTGAAGATCAGGAAATCATCATCCTTCCCAGTCCCTCATCAACCTGAAGACAAAATAAACAATTTAGATTCACAAAATATGTACAAAACATTCCACGGAAGTTTTTTTTTCAAATGTTTTATTAGTCCTAGTCAGAGAACGGTTTCAATTCAAAAATCAAAATTATCATGGTTATCATCATTATGGTATTGTTGAATGTAGGACTGGCCGATTATATGACCGTGATTAATTTGAGTTTGATCACGGTGATCAGCTGTTTGCATATTTCCTCAATTAAATATGGCAGAAAAGTCTGTTAGAAGTTACCGCAGTAGTAAATAGTAGGGAAGCAACGATGCTTGATATAATCCTGCACGGCACAATCCGCCTTTATTGACTGTGATCCTGTGTCTGTCTGTGAATGTGTGTGTGTTTGTGTACGTTTGCGTGTGTTTTTGTGAAAGTGTGTACGTGTGCGCAACCTCCCGTTCCACTATGGCGAAAGTGAGGCTCGTCAGATGTAATTAATGTTCAATCAGTTTTGTGCCTCTTCCCCCTTACACAGCTGGAAGTCCTGCCAATAAGAATAAAATAAAGAAACATGACTAACTGAATCCCTCACACTCATTTCTGGTGAGTGACGACACGTCCAAAAAAGTCTGCTGTCGCTCGCTGCCGCGAAAAAGCTTAGTACTATTTCTCGATCTGTGTGCTTCCAATTGTTTTACAGATTTCTTTATTCTTTCTCAAACATATTTAGTAGTCTTATCAAACTTACAAAGCACCCACTCTCTGTTTCTTACCACCCCTCTCTCAGCTAGTTAGTTGCTAAGCTAACAAAGCTAAGTTGGTTGCGGTCCAAAGCAACTACGCTTCAAAGGGTCGGCTCCTTCACACTGCTGCTACTCTTCGCCTATTGCTCCAAAGACAGTAAGAACTCAACTAGGTGAAAGAAACAACGTGAGTATGGCTCTCTGCTCTTAGTGCACCATTCTCATGGATAGGTTGGCCCTACTAGAGGACCGTGTCCACCAGTTAGAGCAGAGTAATTTCTGATGTCAGAATTAGGATAGTTTACACAGGCTTGTACAAGAAATGCATTAATTAACTTTCTTTCCTTACTTTTGCAGGGTGCCAACTCTGTTCAGGTGCGCAGCCAGCTATATAGCTGCTGACCAATGTTGTTTTTGACAACCATCTTACATTTAGTCTTAGTCTTTTGGACTAAAATGCTTATTAGTTTTAGTCACATTTTAGTCACTTTTATATGTGATAGTTTTAGTCGACGAAAACTCAAAAGGGTTTTAGTCTAGTTTTAGTCGATGAAAAGTCAAAAAGGTTTTAGTCTAGTTTTAGTCCAAAAATAAAGAATAAAAAGTATAATATAAGTATATAAGTATAGTCTTTTAACAAATTTATTTAGGTCAATAAATATTGGAGATTGCTGTTGGGCAGTGTCACACATACGTTGTGAAAATAGCAGCAGATCTATAAGTTCAACCCATTGTAAGCTTGCAGATCTGCTATTTTCACAAATAATAACAATAAAGGAATGGTTTTAAACATATAAGGTTTCCACCCAACAGCAAATTTCTGATCCAAGGATTGTGTATTACACACAGATAAAGTGGTAACAGTGGAATCAAAGTTCATTACTCCAAAAAAGCCAAAAAACAAAAACATTCTACTTCAGCAATTGTGGCTTTATTTCTCAGAATTTGTTATAGTACAATGAACATAAACATTCCCAAAATATGAGTGATGGATGAGGAACACATATGCTCAACTTGGCCCTGTCTGCCAGTGCAATTACAACAGATATCATACAACCCCACTCTCTTTAATTTGTGCAAACCATGTAATAAAATAATCAATTAATTCCTGATTCCTAATGGGGCTGCACAACGTCACTTGTTGCTTTTAGGCTAAAGCTAGCAGACTCTACGTATAACAGTAACTCGACCTGTTTAACATATCAAGTTACGTGCTGACAGAACATACTCACAAAGATATAACCACACCGTCACTGAATGTAAACATGGCTAAACATGCTGCTAAAGTAACACACACACTATGAATTGACGTTAGCGTAACAAAAGCTAACTTTAGCCTGAAGTTAGCAGCCCATTTGCGCCAGGAGTATGTGGAAAACGTACTAATGTATTAGCTTACTATGACATTTATCGATTATGTTAACAGCATTTGTAACTTACCTTCGAAAAAATATCCTTGTGGCGAGCCTTAAGGTGCCGCTTAAAGTTGGTCTTATTTTTTCCGCATATTTTGTGGCCACATTTGTCACCGTCTTCCTTCACAATACACTCTGTTTTATTATCTGCTGGGTTATATTTAAAATACACCCATATGTCGTCTCTACGTTTGCGACCACCGAGCCCCTGTGTTGAAACTGCCGCCGCCATCACGATCCATTGCCTGATGAGTAACAACAGTCTGACGTGTTGAGCATGTTGTGCGCTGCACGCCAGTGGGGTGGGCGTGGTTTTAATTGACACACACAATAAACAGAAATGTCATGCATTTTAAACGTCTGACAGATTACCCACTAACATTTTCGTCCGTTCTCGTCTCGTCAACGAAAACTCACACACGTCTCGTCATGTTTTCGTCATCAGAGAGACATGTTTATCTCGTCACCGTCTCGTTATCGTCATGAAAAAAAGTGGCGTCAACGAAATGATTTCGTCATCGTCATCGCTGACGAAAACAACACTGCTGCTGACAGGCGAATCAAATAAAGCATAGATTAACATTTTTATGATATTTGAGATGTTTTTCAAACTTCCATCCATCCATCCATTTTTAACCGCTTATCCCTTTCGGAGTCGTGGGGGGTGCTGGAGCCTATCTCAGCTGCATTCAGGCGGAAGGCGGGGTACACCCTGGACAAGTTTTTCAAACTTATTGATGCCAATAGTACATAAATAATAGGCTACATAAAGTACATCCATTCAAATAGTATATTACTTAAATTAGTTTTCATGTAAATTTTCAAAATTATTTTTAAGGTGTGGTTGTGCGCCACAATTAATTACATGTAGCGGAAACCCTGATAATTGGAGTAATGAGCCCCACCGTCCCCGGTTGAATTGTATTTCTCCACAGCACAGCCAGAGATCAAGCTACTGCTCCTAAATATTCCAAAGTCAACTGTCGGCTTTATTATAAGAAAATGGAAGAGTTTGGGAACAACAGCGCATAGTGCAAAGAGGTCACCGCCTTTCTGCACAGTCAGTTGCTACAGCGCACCAAACTTCATGTGACCTTCCAATTAGCCCACGTACAGTACGCAAAGAGCTTCATGGAATGGGTTCCCATGGCCGAGCAGCTACATCTAAGCCATACATCACCAAGTCTAATACAAAGCGTCGGATGCAGTGGTGTAAAGCACGTCGCCACTGGACTCTAGAGCAGTGGAGACGCGTTGTCTGGAGTGATGAATCACGCTTTTCCATCTGGCAATCTGATGGACGAGTCTGGGTTTGGAGGTTGCCAGGAGAACGGTACATTTTGGACTGCATTGTGCCGAGTGTGAAATTCGGTGGAGGAGGAATTTTGGTGTGGGGTTGTGTTTCAGGAGTTGGGCTTGGCCCCTTAGTTCAAGTAAAAGGAACTTTGAATGCTCCAGGATACCAAAACATTTTGGGCAATTCCATGCTCCCAACCTTGTGGGAACAGTTTGGAGCGGGCCTGCGGGCAGTGTGCCTGCAGTTTTTTTTCCTAACATCTGCTATTTTGTATGGCCTTACGCAGTGTTTACATCAACATATTTGAATGTTTGTTCAGGACCTAGGATTGGCACACAAGAAAACACACTTTTAAGTGGCAAACTGTTAAATGTAAGGGAAAACTACTTTGCCAGATTAACCAAAATTATTATTTTTTATCTGAGTTTGATACATTTTGTATTACTTGCACAGTTATGTTATTTATTTTATGTAGAAATAATATTTTATATATATACATTTTTTGTTTTTCTATTTTAAAAGCCTAAATGATATTCCGTAGTGACAAAATGGCGGCGCATGGGAATGCAGCGGCTCTGCTAACGCTCTTGGGAGTGTAGAGCGATTTGGCAAAAAACACCCGTCATTTCTGTCAATTTCATGGCTGGCTCAAAGCGTGAACACTCTGTGATCACATATGACCGACAGACAATTCTGGATGTGGATGGATCGGGTCGTTATAGACTGAAAGATGCATGTACGGTGGACCTCCTCGCTAGCATGGGAATACTTCGTGGGCTACATCGAGCGGCCTTTGTAGCAGCGGAGTCAAGTGCTAGCGGTGACCGCCAATGGAGACGACATAGGCGGTGCGAGCGGAAGCAGAAGCGGGGATGCCGAGCTGGGCTAACAACAAAGAGAAAAGCTAACCAAAGAAGCGTGGAGTCTCCGGGTAAGAAGCCATTTAAACTAGAACTAGCCGGCGTCAGGCTGGATAATCCCTGCACACATAGCAATTCTCTTAGAATAAAACACAACTCACATAATGTTTTTTCTTTTGTGACCATGTCAGAGGCAGACATACATTGTACTGAGGTAGCTAACTATGATGCGTTCAGTTTATCGCAACATCAAGCAAACAATCTGAATATCCCCGTCGTATCAATTCCTAGATATGGTCGAAACTATTTAAAGTGCAACACGCATAATAAACGCAACATTATTAATATTGCTACTTCGGATAATTTCAACAAACAATCCTCAAAACAGCCCACTACCTATAATATGGGCTTTTTAAACATAAGATCATTATCTTCCAAAACGCTATTAGTTAATGAAGTCATTAGAGACAACAAACTTGACGTCGTTGGTCTCGCCGAGACCTGGCTCAAACCAGACGATTTTTGCGCTAAATGAAGCATCTCCTCCTGGCTATACCAATACACATGTTGCCCGACCTCTTAAAAGGGGAGGGGGTGTCGCACTAATATACAATGAAAACTATAATCTTACACCTAACCTAAACAATAAATATAACTCGTTTGAGGTGCTCACTTTGAGGTTTGTCACACCGCTGCCTCTCCACCTGGCTGTTATCTACCGCCCCCCTGGGCCCTATTCGGACTTCATCAGTGAATTCTCAGAGTTTGTTGCTGATCTAGTGACGCACGCCGACAATATAATCATAATGGGGGACTTTAATATCCATATGAATACCCCATCGGACCCTCCATGCGTGGCGCTCCAGACTATAATTGATAGCTGTGGTCTTACACAAATAATAAATGAACCCACGCATCGCAACGGTAATACGATAGATCTAGTGCTTGTCAGGGGTGTCACCACCTCTAAAGTTACGATACTCCCGTACACTAAAGTAATGTCCGATCATTACCTTATAAAATTTGAAGTTCTGACTCATTGTCAACAAACTAATAATAATAATAATAACTACTATAGCAGCCGCAACATTAATGCTGCCACAACGACGACTCTTACTGACCTACTGCCTTCGGTAATGGCACCATTCCCAAATTATGTGGGCTCTATTGATAACCTCACTAACAACTTTAATGACGCCCTGCGCGACACCATTGATATTGTAGCACCGCTAAAGCTAAAAAGGGCCCCTAAAAGGCGTACCCCATGGTTTACAGAAGAAACTAAAGCCCAGAAATTATCATGTAGAAAGCTGGAACGCAAATGGCGTGCGACTAAACTTGAGGTTTTCCATCAAGCATGGTGTGATAGTTTAATAACTTATAAACGCATGCTTACCTCAGCTAAAGCTAAATATTACTCAAATCTCATCCACCTCAACAAAAATGATCCTAAATTTCTGTTTAGTACAGTAGCATCGCTAACCCAACAAGGGACTTCTCCCAGTAGCTCCACCCACTCAGCAGATGACTTTATGAATTTCTTTAATAAGAAAATTGAAGTCATTAGAAAAGAGATTAAAGACAATGCATCTCAGCTACAACTGGGTTCTATTAACACAGATACGACTGTATATACGACGGATACCGCCCTCCAAAATAGTTTCTCTCTCTTTGGAGGAATTGTCAAAATGTGTAAATGGGACAAAACATACAACATGTTTACTTGACCCAATTCCTGGGAAACTTATCAAGGAGCTTTTTGTGTTACTAGGTCCATCGGTGTTAAATATTATAAACTTATCACTTTCCTCTGGCACTGTTCCCCTAGCATTAAAAAAAGCGGTTATTCATCCTCTACTCAAAAGACCTAACCTCGATCCTCCCACCTTCCGTTTATCTCGAAAATCCTCGAAAAAATTGTAGCACAGCAGCTAAATGAACACTTAGCGTCTAACAATCTCTGTGTACCTTTTCAATCCGGTTTCAGGGCAAATCACTCTACGGAGACAGCCCTCTCAAAAATGACTAATGATCTATTGCTAACGATGGATTCTGATGCTTCATCTATGTTGCTGCTTCTTGATCTTAGCGCCGCTTTCGATACTGTTGATCATAATATTTTATTAGAGCGTATCAAAACGCGTATTGGGATGACAGACTTAGCCTTGTCTTGGTTTAACTCTTATCTTACTGACAGGATGCAGTGTGTCTCCCATAACAATGTGACCTCGGACTATGTTAAGGTAACGTGTGGAGTTCCCCAGGGTTCGGTTCTTGGCCCTGCACTCCGCTAGGTGACATCATACGCAAATACGGTGTTAGCTTTCACTGTTATGCTGATGACACCCAACTCTACATGCCCCTAAAGCTGACCAACACGCCGGATTGTAGTCAGCTGGAGGCGTGTCTTAATGAAATTAAACAATGGATGTCCGCTAACTTTTTGCAACTCAACGCTAAGAAAACGGAAATGCTGATTATCGGTCCTGCTCAACACCGACATCTATTTAAAAATACCACCTTAACATTTGACAACCAAACAATTAAACAAGGTGACTCTGTAAAGAATCTGGGTATTATCTTCGACCCAACTCTCTCGTTTGAGTCGCACATTAAGAGTGTTACTAAAACGGCCTTCTTTCATCTCCGTAATATCGCTAAAATTCGTCCCATTTTGTCCACAAGCGATGCTGAGATCATTATCCATGCGTTCGTTACATCTCGTCTTGATTACTGTAACGTTTTATTTTCGGGCCTCCCTATGTCTAGCATTAAAAGATTACAGATGGTACAAAATGCGGCTGCTAGACTTTTGACAAAAACAAGAAAGTTTGATCATATTACGCCTATACTGGCTCACTTGCACTGGCTTCCTGTGCACCTAAGATGCGACTTTAAGGTTTTACTACTTACGTATAAAATACTACACGGTCAAGCTCCTGCCTATCTTGCCGATTGTATTGTACCATATGTCCCGGCAAGAAATCTGCGTTCAAAGAACTCCGGCTTATTAGTGATTCCCAGAGTCCAAAAAAAGTCTGCGGGCTATAGAGCGTTTTCTATTCGGGCTCCAATACTATGGAATGCCCTCCCGGTAAAAGTTAGAGATGCTACCTCAGTAGAAGCATTTAAGTCTCATCTTAAAACTCATTTGTATACTCTAGCCTTTAAATAGACTCCCTTTTTAGACCAGTTGATCTGCCGTTTCTTTTCTTTTCTTTTCTACTCTGCTCCAAACCCGGGGTGGACCGCTAGCCTGTTCATCAGATGGGGACATCTCTACGCTGCTGACTCGTCTCCACTCGGGATGGTTCCTGCTGGCCCCACTATGGACTGGACTCTCGCTGATGTGTTGGACTTTCACAATATTATGTCAGACCCACTCGACATCCATTGCTTTCGGTCTCCCCTAGAGGGGGGGGGGGGGGTTACCCACATATGCGGTCCTCTCCAAGGTTTCTCATAGTCATTCACATTGACGTCCCACTGGGGTGAGTTTTCCTTGCCCGTATGTGGGCTCTGTACCGAGGATGTCGTTGTGGCTTGTACAGCCCTTTGAGACACTTGTGATTTAGGGCTATATAAATAAACATTGATTGATTGATTGATTGATGTATGTTATGTAATTCTGTGCTACTTAAACCATTTCTTTTCTGTGCTGTGAGTACCCATTTTGTCTAACTGGGTGCCACTGACTGTTTACAGTACAGTTGTCATTCAGTTCAATTAAAAATGTCAGTGAATTTTGCTCAAAAATTAATATCTTCAAGATAGACTTTTTTGTCCATATCGCCCAGCCCTAATACAGACGACAAAGTATTTTTTGGTACCGGTTCCTATTTGGGTTGGTACGGGAGGGCCGTTAAGATTCTGGACAAATTATACGGCTATCTGTATTTTTTTGACCCGGCTGACTGTCGTAGTTATGACACGCTGTCAGATTAACTTCAGCTGCCATAAAAAATCAGCTTGGAATAATCACAAACGTTTTAGGGCTGTAACAATTGATCTTTTTTTATCAATAGTCATAGATCTGTTTATATTCTTAAATTTGAAGTATATCAATATGTGTGCTGCAAGTTTGCCTTCCAGAAGATAGGTATCAATCAGAGATTGTTTTAAAAAGGGAATTGATCGATTTTATCAATACTAGAAAAATGAAAATATTAGATTTAAGAACAACAGACTACATTAGCGACGCCAAGGCAGAGAACAGAATACAGATATGGCTGGGTCGGGGAACTTTATTTAGCAGCTATGTCTACTGTTAATATGGATGGATACTGTACTTATATCGAAAATATCTTCCATCCATCTATCCATTTTCTACCGCTTGTCCCTCTCTGTGTCGCGCGGGGCAGAAGCCTATCCCAGCTGCACTCGGGCGAAAGGCAGGTTACACTCTGGACAAGTCGCCAACTCATTGCAGGGCCAACATAGATGGACAGACAACATTCACACTAACATTCACACATTTTTGAATGTTAAAAATGAGAGCAGGAAAGGTTTCCTCTTGTTAATTTAACCTAATGTGTTGGTTGGGCTTTATTCATATAAGATGTGAATTAATTGGCCAATAATTGTTGTTTACTTGCTTATTTGTATCCATAGTTCATTTATACTTAAAAAAAAACCTTCACTTGCCGTGTCCAGTGATCCGTATTTAATTCACAGTCACACAGTCACTGGTAGATTTTTTTTTGCTAAAAAGTTACTGAATCGATTTCAACTCACTGAATCGTTTCGGATCGTAACTTTCTAAAAACATTGTCCAACCACACATTCTGAATCGAATCGAATTGTTGCTAAAATATATAGGAAAACACTGGCTCACTTTTTTAAGACAGTAGGCGTTCTTCTTCTTCGTTGTTGACTTAGTGCTCACGTGCCAAGAATTGACACGGATCGCCGAGAAAAAAGTGTTTTAAATTATTCGGTAAGGATGATACTGAAAAAAGCAGTTATTTATATAATTTTTGCATGTTGGTATGATTGGTAACCTGACTCTCGCCAGACCCTTGTAGTTCGCTGAGCTCAACACAAGGGTCTGGGCTCAAAGGCATTGCAAACTCCTTCCAGATAGCAAAAAATAATGAACCAATCAGGATCGCCTTGCGGGATTTCATAGATTTGACGTAGCGCCAAAGGGAGTGTTTGATTCAAACAATGGCGGCACGAAGCAAGGAGTCGTATGCTGACATTGATTCTGCTATTGCAACTGTTTTGCGACATCGATCGAATATTAATTATTTAAAAGATGAACAGAAAACTGTTTTGAAGGCATTTATTGGTGGCATGGATGTTTTGGCTCTTCTTCCGACCGGGTTTGGATTTCCCAGCGCCGCTCTCATCAGCGTCACGGGTTGATTTTGATGTGAGTGGTTGAAGTAGCAAGTCATTCAAAATAACGGACAAGTGGTTTTTCCAATCACATACAATGATTTTTTTACAAGGCCCCGCCTTCTGAAATACATCTCCTATTGAGAACTCCCATATCAATGTGTGGAGCTCAGCGAATGACAAGGACCTGGCAAGAGTCAGGTTAATTGATTGGTCTTGAAGTATCAATACCTTTGACAACCGTCAACGGAAATGTGTTGGTTATTAGTCGAGCAGTGGCACTCTGTAAAAGTTGGAGGCGATCAATAGAGGTTTTACTGAGAAACAGAAAGAGAGAGTAGGCGCAATCAAGGTGTGATGACACAAAAACAGGATTAATCATCTTTAAATCGGAATTAGATTAAATGGAACACCGTTTTGAGATATTCCTAAAGTGGAAAAAGCATGTACAGGTACAGACCTGGATGTGTTTATCAGAGTGCAGAACCTGGTTAAAGATAACGCCAAGATTTCTTAGGCTAGAACGAACATTTCAATTCAATGACCCACTGCTGCTAGCGATATTATAGACTGTGCCTTAATGTGCGACTATCAGGACCTCAGTTTTAGTAACGTTAAGTTCAAGAAAGTTACGGCACATCCAATTATTGATTGCAAGCAGTCATGCAGTAAGTTTAATTTATCAGTACTATCAGGATCAAATGGAAAAAGACAACTGAATGTCATTAGCGTAAATGTGATAGGGTTAGGGCTAGGGTTAAAGGTTTGGTGCATACCTATTGATAATTTTGGTCACAATAATCCTGATATGATATGTAATATTGTTTTTCTAACGGTATTGTTGACATGGTAAATATGGAGTTAAAAGAAAAATACATTTTAGTGACATATCAATTAAATTGTTTGAATTGGTTGAGAATTGTGAAAGTAGCTGGTTGGTATAATGAATAAAATAAATTAAGTGCAGAACCCCAAGTGAACATATAGTTTTGTCAATTTACCTAATTAATTCATTGGCTTGCTGTCTTCAAGTTACTGTTTAGCCACATGTGCCTGGCCAAAGAACAACAATACAGCCTTCCCAGTATACAGAGATGTTCTTGGAATAAAACACTGACCACACCCAAACAGCATGTCTTTAACTTCAACATTCAGACCATCAAGTGTGTGTTTCACGTTACCAAGGAAAATAACATTACACTGCTGAGTTTGAGCAGGGCTGCCAACAGCAGGGTGTCCAAATCCACGACACGCACCCAACTGCCCACTGCCAATGTGGAATAATCCATAATAAATTATAAATTACATAGTGATAAATCAAGCCATCTTTTAGTCAAAGATCATTTGTGTGACAGACGTACTCTACTATTCATTGTTCATGGTGTTGATTTATGGTGTAAGTTTATTTTGAAAATGCATACATTTACAAAATTGTTTACACATTGTACAGCTTGTATGTTTCTATCAATACACAGTGACGCCTAGAAAGCAGGTAGTAACTCAACCCTCTTGAATAGTTTATACCTCAGTTTGTATGGTTTGTAGAGTTAGCACAGGATTAATACGTGGAAATGACACATGAGGTAGTTGATACATACAGTTTTTATTTATGCTTTATTTAGTTTTTTGTTCAATCCTAGATGGGCTGTGACTCAAAGTTTAATTGCTTTGTAGATACACTGAGTTTAAGTCTAAGTTCAGTGTGTTCTTCATGGTGTTTCTGAAACAGGTAGGAGGTTATAGTTTGCTTTGTACATAATTTTAGCTGTTTGGGAAGGCACCAAGAGCAGCACGGTGGAAAAAGGGGTTTGTGCATGTGCCTCACAGAATGAAAGTCCTGGGTTCGATCCCCGGGCTCTGGGTTTTCTGTGTGGAGTTTGCATGTTTTCCCCGTGACTGCTTGGGTTCCCTCTGGGTGCCCTCTGGATACTCCGGCTTCCTCCCACCTTCAAAGACGTGCACCTGGGGATAGGTTGATTGGCAACACTAAATTGGCCCTAGTGTGTGAATGTGAGTGTGAATGTTGATTGATTGATTGAGACTTTTATTAGTAGGTTGCACAGTGAAGTACATATTCCGTACAATTGACCACTAAATGGTAACACCCGAATAAGTTTTTCAACTTGTTTAAGTCGGGGTCCACTTAAATTGATTCATGATACAGATATATACTATCATATATACTATCATCATAATACAGTCATCACACAAGATAATCACATTGAATTATTTACATTATTTACAATCAGGAGTGTGGAGGGGGGGTGGGGTGGGGGGGGGGGGGTGGGTGGGATATGGACATCAAGTAGTGGACATAGAGAGAGAGAGAGAGAGAGAGAGAGAGAGAGATCAGAAGGCATAAGAAAAAGAATCTGCATTTGATTGTTTACATTTGATTATTAGCAATCCGGGGAGGGTGTTAGTTTAGGGTTGTAGCTGCCTGGAGGTGAACTTTTATAGCGGTTTTGAAGGAGGATAGAGATGCCCTTTCTTTTATACCTGTTGGGAGCGCATTCCACATTGATGTGGCATAGAAAGAGAATGAGTTAAGACCTTTGTTAGTTCGGAATCTGGGTTTAACGTGGTTAGTGGAGCACCCCCTGGTGTTGTGGTTATGGCGGTCATTTACGTTAAGGAAGTAGTTTGACATGTACTTCGGTATCAGGGAGGTGTAGCGGATTTTATAGACTAGGCTCAGTGCAAGTTGTTTAACTCTGTCCTCCACCTTGAGCCAGCCCACTTTAGAGAAGTGGGTAGGAGTGAGGTGGGATCTGGGGTGGAGGTCTAGAAGTAACCTGACTAGTTTGTTCTGAGATGTTTGGAGTTTAGATTTGAGGGTTTTGGAGGTGCTAGGGTACCAGGAGGTGCATGCATGAACGAGAGTTCCCGCCAGAATCCTCAAGGTGCTTTTGTTGACCAGAGAGGAAATTCTGTAGAGAAATCTCGTTCGTTGGTTAACCTTTTTGATTACCTTGGTTGCCATTTTATCACAGGAAAGGTTAGCCTCTAGAATGGAACCTAGGTAGGTGACCTCATCTTTCCTGGTGATGACACTGTCACCTACTTTTATGGTGAAGTGATTGACTCTCTTAAGTTTGATGTGGGACCCAAACAGGATGGATTCTGTTTTACCCAAGTGGATGGATAGCTTGTTGTCAGCGAGCCAGGTGCAAGTTCTACAGAGCTCAGCACTGAGGATTTTCTCCACCTGTGACTTGTCCTTGCCGGATACCAGCAGGGCAGAGTCATCCGCAAACAAAAACAATTCACAGTCACATGCCGATGACATGTCGTTTATGTATATTAGGAACAGTAAAGGTCCCAATATACTGCCTTGGGGGACTCCACAGTTCACCGAGAGGGGGGGGGGACACGGTGCCGTTCACCTCTACCACCTGCTCCCTCCCCTCCAAGTAAGACTGCATCCAGCTCCAAGAGGTTTTGTTAAATCCGATTGCTCTGAGCTTATCCAACAGTATAGCGTGGTTAACGGTGTCAAAGGCCTTCTGAAGGTCCAGCATGACCATGCCACAGTATTTGCCCGCGTCCACCTCATGTTTGATGTGGTCGGTCAGATAGAGAAGGCATGTGTCAGTGGAGTGGTTAGTTCTGAAGCCGGATTGGAATTTGTACATGAGTTTATTAGTGGCAAGGTAACTATCGACCTGTTCATAAACTATTTTCTCCATTACTTTCGAAATGGAGCTGAGAATAGAAACAGGTCGGTAGTTGCCAGGTTCCAATTTGCTTCCTTTTTTAAAGAGGGGAGTTACTCTTGCTATCTTAAAATCTTTTGGTACTTGGCCTTGTGTAATTGATAGGTTTATTATGTGCGTGATGATCGGGGCAATGATGGAGGCAGAGTCCCTGAGGAATCTGGAGGGAATATTATCAAGGCCGGTGGCCTTGTTAGGGTGGAGCGCGCTCAATTTTTTAAACACCTCATCAGCTGTGACCATTTCTAATTTGAAATCAATGTTGTCTGTCTATCTGTGTTGGCACTGCAATGAGGTGGCGACTTGTCCAGGGTGTACCCCGCCTACCGCCCGAATGCAGCTGATATAGGCGCGACACCAAAAGGGACAAGCGGTATAGCTTGGTTGGTAGAGCTGCCGTGCCAGCAACTTGAGGGTTCCAGGTTCGATCCCCGCTTCCGCCATCCTAGTCACTGCCGTTGTGTCCTTGGGCAAGACACTTTACCCACCTGCTCCCAGTGCTACCCACACTGGTTTAAATGTAACTTAGATATTGGGTTTCACTATGTAAAGCGCTTTGAGTCACTAGAGAAAAGCGCTATATAAATATAATTCACTTCACTTCACAATGGATGGATGGATGAAATGCACCAAATCATTGAATTTTAATATTTTTGATTTAATAAATAAAGGGTTTGAGTGTTCTCTGTTTGTGGCACGTGCCACAAACCACAACATCGGCCAACCCACACCCCAACCCCTCCTCCTCCCCGCACCGGACACAGCAGCCACGAGCACCTACACCACAAACAAACCATGACCGACAATCACATGTCACCAGGACCATGGAGACCAGCCAGCACCAGATGGCCAGTCAGCCCAAACTCCAACACGCAAACGAGAGACTTCAACACCACCCCCCACTAAAACACTATACTCCCTAATCCAAACCCGCAAACACACACCACCGCCCAAACAACTGAGGCACAGCACCCACACCAAACAAGAAGGCTGCGCTGCCCCGCATCAAGCCACCAACAAAGACCCCAAAGCGCGAAACAGACAAGCAGACCCGCCCAACAGGAAGCGAAACCCGCTCGACGCCACACAAACCAGAAATGAAAACAACTGACCACCCAATCCAATTCATAATTTAGTTCCACATGCTGATATACTAAACGTCTTATGTGTTGTACATGCATACAAATGTTTTAAATTTGATTTTTCTCTAAGTTTATATTACCTTTTGTTGAGAAGAATTGTTATACGTTTTTGGGTAGGAGGTTATGGTTTGCTCTGTGCATAATTTTAGCTGTTTGGGTATGCATCAAATCACTGAATTTCAATATTTTTGATTTAATAAATTAAGGGTTTGAGTTTTCTCTATGGCCAACATTATGTATTATTTTAACTGACCTTTTTTGTAACACAATTAGTGATTGAAGCATACTTTTGTAGTTATTTCCCCATATTTCTACACAATATTTCTACACGATAACTCAGATATGGTAACACTAGCGAGCAAAGGAAAATATGGAGTGATTTTTGGTCCAGTACATATTTTTCTTTATTCATCATTGACATATTTCTTGCCACCTTATGTTGTATTGTATATAGGACGGCGCAGCAGAGCGTGAGGGCAGGCCCGGGCCAACACTCGACAAGCCAACCAACACAACAACAAATGAGAATGAAGCCAGCAAGTTCGCCAGCCCCGACAACCACCACGCACGTGCTGCCACAAACCACAACATCGGCCTACCCCCACCCCAACCCCCAATCGTTTCCTCTGCAATGCCTAATGCGTTGATAAGGAGGTATGTTTTGTTAGTATCAAAATCAGTTGCGGAGAGATCACCCAACAGGAAGAGTGAGGGGGAAGTGGGAATAGGAATCTCTAAGGCAAATGGCAGGTTCTCGCACACTCCACGCCAGAAATTATTAACGGGAGCACAGGACCACATTGAGTGTAAGTAGTTATCTATCTTATTATCTGAGCAGTGTACACAAATGTTAGAATCATCTAAACCAGGGGTGGGCAATTAATTTTCATCGGGGGCCGCATAAGCAACCCGAGCACTGCTGGAGGGCCACACGACAATATTTCAATTAAATTTTGCTCAATATTATTTTTGATATACCGTAAGATAAATAATAATGATGATAATAATAATAATAATTTAATTTAACCTAACTTAACTTTATACAAAATCAGATTGCTTTTGATGGTCACTTTATCCTGCATTATCCAACATTTTTCCCCATCAGATTTGGACAACCATCTG
Source organism: Entelurus aequoreus (assembly GCF_033978785.1). Lineage (NCBI taxonomy): Eukaryota > Metazoa > Chordata > Actinopteri > Syngnathiformes > Syngnathidae > Entelurus > Entelurus aequoreus. Next base: position 59,577,632 of record NC_084732.1, read on the forward strand.
TTGTTAAAAATAGTTTTTAATCATATTTATTTTATATTGTTTTTTATATTGGTTTTATATGTAATTGTTTTTTCTTTTTATTCAGTCATTGGTGGAGCTAAGGATAATATTTGAATATTGTTTTTAATATTGTTGTGCAGCACTTTGGAAACATTTTGTTGTTTAAATGTGCTATATAAATAAAGTGGATTGGATTGTCACACCTGCCAGCTTGTCCCAACACGCATTTACCTCTGTGAACAAGTCATTACCTGTGGTTGTCTCCTTAATTGACTGCATCAGAGCTCTCATCCAAAGTTAGCGAAAAACAGTCCATGTCTCCGGGCATTATCAGCGCAACAAAGTCCAATAAGCACTCCTTAATAAACTCTCCCTCAGAAAACGCCTTACTTTTTCTGGCGCTTTTGTGAGAAATGACGAAACTTGTCCTGACAGCTGCATCTCTGGGGGTGTGAAATATGGCACAAAGTCCTTGCTGGGTTTGCAGTTTTACCATCAACGCATCAGCCTCCCTTGCGCGCGCTTCATCAGACACATTCCGGTATTTTCCCTCGTGTTTCTTCGTGTAGTGGCGATTAAAATGATATTTAAACACAGCAACCTGTGTACCACACATTAAGCACACGGCTTTACCATTAATTTATGTAAAGAAATACTTGGCAGTCCATGTCTTGTTGGAAACACGCCATTTCTCATCAACTTTTCTTTTTTTTAGCGTCTCATCACTTGTCTCTATGCACCTTCACTCACAGGTTCCCCCCGGACATACGGCATAAATAACACATTTCAAAATAAAAGCAGCACAGTTGTATTGCGCGCACGACATAGATGTTTTTTAAACTTTATTTTGTAATTTGTAATTGCGCCGTTCAATTCACTCACAATCGCACACGCGCATACGTCCACACGGAAGTAATACAAATAACGCTTTTCAAAACAAAAGCAGCACCGTTGTATTGCACACTCGACATAGATACTTTTTGAAATGTATTTTGTAATTTATGATTGGCCTCACGCGGGCCGGACAGGGATGCGCAAAGGGCCGGATGCGGCCCGCAGGCCGTACAATGCCCAGGTCTGATCTAAACCCATTTTAAACATAATCTGACCGGTGTAATGTATTCTGTAAAGTGTTTTGAGCTGAAACAGCCGTAAATTTGGATTCCTTTTCAAACGAGAAGTATTGAGGCATAGTTATTTCCTGAATTATGGGTCACAGCTTGTGGATACATCTGAGTGCCATTTGGAAGTTGGGATACCTATTGTGTTATCTTTTTTTGATAATAAAGCATATCATTTGGATAAAGCTTTGGGGGCAGTTATTTTGAAAAATGTAACTGTAGTGTGATTATTTTCCCATCTTGTTTTATTGAATCTGTATATATTCTAGGAATGTTTTAGGATTTATTGCATACTGTGTTATTAAACTTTTAAAAGAGATAAAACTGTTTCTATTGATGATACATGTATCTCCAAGGCATCTGACTCCCTTATCATACCCTGTTGGAAAGTACAATGGTTTCTTGTTAAGCAGAAAATCAGGATTATTCCAAATAGGCGTAAATTGGCAGGGAAAGAGCGGGGACCCAGTTATTTTCAAAAATCCCTACCAAACTGTTAAGGTGCGTATATTAATACTTTTAAAGCAGTTGTACTTTGAAATAGGGCTTGGCGATATGGCCTTTTATTAATATCTCGATATTTTTAGGCCATGTCACGATACACGATATACATCTCGATATTTTGCCTTAGCCTTGAATGAACACTTGATGCATATAATCACAGCAGTATGATGATTCTATGTGTCTACATTAAAACATTCTTGTTCATACTGCATTAATATATGCTCATTTTAAACTTTCATGTAGAGAGGGAAATCACAACTAAGTCAATTTACCAAAACTGTATTTATTAAACAGTTATTAAGCAGTGGCACCAACATTCATGTAATTTCCAAAACATAAAGTGCAAGATTGTCAGAGACATTTTAAAACAAGCTATTAGTGCACTTTTGTGCATGATGTCACTAAGATGACATATCAAAACAACACTAAATGAAAGTGCACTTTTTTGTAAAGAATGCCACTACAGTAGTTTAAAACAAATAAAGTGCCCTTTTGTGCATGATGTCACACAAGATATTTCAATAACAGTCAAATAAATATTAGCTGCATAATAGGAAATCCAATAGTGTATGTCCTGTGTATGCTATGTGGTAGGTTACTGCGGACGTTATCTCCTTCTGTTGTTGACTATTTTTTTCATACGGTGTTCATCTGGAAATGGAAGACGCCAGGCTGAATTGGGTCAGTGCATTTTGTTGGGTGTGGCACCGGCCGAGATGTTGACATGCAGAGTTTCAAGCACTCTTCATTCTCTAGCGGGTGACAAATTAGTAGTGCTGCTACTTTTTGTAGCAAGGCTTTTGCCACATACTTGACATATTGCGGTTGTCTGTTCAACATCTTCCCGCTTGAAGCCAAACCACCGCCAGATGATGGACACCGTGCTGTTTTTTTCTTCATTTGTTACCAGATTCGCACCTTTTTTTTCTCGCACCTCTCTGCTTCGCGAGGGCATATGACGTTGCACGCGCGACAGTATGTGACGTATGTAAGAAGGTGCGCTTGTTTTATGTCTCTGTGAGAAGGAGAGACAAAAAAGAGTGACAAACGCCTGAAGTGTATTGCTCGCAGCTAAAAGCAACTGCGTGAGAAGGTATACTCGAATACTCACGATACAGTCATTTTCCATATCGCGCAGAGAGAAACCTGCGATATATCGAGTATATTTGCTATATGGCCCAGCCCTACTTTCAAAGGATTTGGCTAATAAAGGGCAAGTTAGAAATTGGGATCTCCTGGCTGAATGATTTTTCAATATCTAACCATAATTGATCTAATAAGTTGGGATTGATCCATTTTAATACGTATTGTAGTTTATTTGCAAGAAAGAAATGGGAAACATTTGGAAGTTCTACACCCCCATATTTCTTGGGTTTTTGCAATGTCTTAAGACTGATTCGTCCTGGTTTACTTTCCTAAAGAAACTGATTGATGTGCGAGTCTAGTGATTAAAACCAAAATTGAGAAAGTTTGGTGGGAATCATTGAAAAAAGATAATTAACCATCGTTGTCACGGTAGAAACCCTTCCCATGAGTGAGAAGGGCTGTGTCTTCCAACGCACAAGATCATCCTCAATCGATTTTAAGATTGGGGATTAATTCAAGCAATTTAGATCTGACAAGGTGGAAGAAATATTGATACTTAGGTATTTAATGTTTCCTTTGTGCAGTGGAATCGATGAGGTGCTCTGAAAATCAAAATTAATAGGTAACACAGTAGATTTGGACCGGTTGATGGAGTAATCTGAAATAGAACTGAATGTATCAATGAGTGAGATTGTGTCTCGAAGAGAAGAATGTGCATCGTGTAGGAAAAGTGATACATCAACAGCATAAAGGCTTATTTTATGATGAATGGTTGCAGTATGGATGTGTAGTAGAATTTCTGACCTTTGACCTATATTGCATGTCTAATAAGAATGTACACTCATTTTATTCTCTTCTATTCTGTGCCAGTGGGACAAAGGTGAATATGGAGTTGTGCCAACCTGTCTACAGAATGTTTAGAATTTCCAAATATGACTAAGAGATACAAGGTTGTTTTGGAACAGACAAAACCAAAACAAAACAATTGTGACACATTAGATAACAAACAATGACGCACAAGAGACATATAAAAAATGGCAGAAGACGGGAACTCGACAGTGATTTTGGCTTGTGTGTGTCTTGTTTACTCCGGAGTAACATGTGGTCTGTCTGCCCGGCCAACTTAATTCAACCTGCACTTCTGATAATGGGTAAATAAATTTGTTGTACTAAACTACTTTTGTTGCCTGTTTAAGCTTCGGACAATCCACTACACAAATTGGCGTCACGAACAGGTTGGTTTAGAAGCTACAGGTCGACAGCCGCTCCCGCTCTCTCTGTCAGGCAGACAGTGTGCTGCACGCGCGCATAACAAGGTAAGCGTTTTGCTTAAAGTGGAAACATTTTCTGCCTGGAGAGAGCCGGATCGATAAGACTAATTGCTGAATCTATTTTTGACAAAAGATAGGTTTAGTCGGGTTCTCCAAAAACAACCTGGAATGGGGTAAATTATGATTGGATTGAGTTGTTTTATATGTGATCATTTGTCTGTGTGTTTGTTGAAAACTTGTGATTTCTTGTTTTTAACATAAGGGGATTGTTATTAGAATTTTGGTGGTTTGGAGTGTATAAGCACAGACGATGTGAGACGAAAAATTTCTTTTAACCTCTTCATCCTCTGTCGTTGCTGGCAGAGGATGCTTCTTTCTGCAAGTGCATCAGAATTAGCCAGAGTTGGACAAAGATAAATTTAAGGCAAGGTTTGCTAACTGGTGTGACATTTGGCCCATATAAAATTGATACGTCTGTGAAAGTGCGAGACACCTGTCTATGTGGAAACTGCAGCGGTCCCTAGTCCTTGTGACTCAGCGTGTAAAAAAGCCTCATATTAGGTGACCATTCAGTGACTCCGGTAAAGGAGATCAACTGAGCCAAGTTGTCACGAATCTGTTTAATGGCTGCAGAATAGACAGGTGGCGTCTCGGGCTCCACATGGTAGAGCTTTGGTGAAACTGTATGGGACTGACCAGACACGATGTCTGTAGGATTGGTGGGTGATTCCTAGTGGTCCTATGGCGCCTTAGGCCAGTGATCCGTGTTGGTCAGTTTGATAACGCAGGTGCTGCTCCAATGAAACGGGTTAATCGCCGTTTTATGAGCAATGATGGAACCTGGTTTTTGTGATATGAGACGGCCGATTCCACAAAAGCACGCGTGCATTAGTTGTTTATATTTGTCCGGACAATGGGGTGGTATGGTATATTACCAATGTGTGTGTATAATGATGAATGCTGAAATGTGTGTGTATTGAGTGAGTCAGTTTATGTTGGTACATTTAGATATATGCATAATCTAATAACTTTTGTGTAGCACCTGGTTTCTTATCTGGTTTAATTCCCCTCTTCCTCCCCCCCCACCCACCCCCTCTCGCAACCTCCCTTCACGCTTTTTCTCACAGCCCCGCTATCTGTAAAAGTTGGGAAATTGTCTAAAATGTGTGTGCGTGTGAGAAAGTAGACAAAGTTTATGTACAGAAAACATATGAGTGAATGATCTATCCATTTAATTATCTTATTCCGCTCTCGGAGGTTGGATCGCGGGGGCAGCAGCCTAAGCAGGGAAGTCCAGAATACCCTCCTTAAACTTGACTATTTGTCCATCTAAGAGTGAATGATAAATGTTGTTCTTATTATTAAGGTTCTGATATGATACAGCTGTGCTTCTGGATGAGAAAAATAGTTGTCTATTGCATTTACTTTTAACTGTGCTGGTAAATTCTCTGTGTGAGTGACTGTGTGACGCATATAAAAAAAAAAGGAGTCTCAGCTGGAAGACATTTTAAGATAAGGGATGTGTGCGTGTGACGAGGCTGTGTGAGTGACAGCTGCGTGAGGCGTGGGCCGAAGAGGTGTGACAATGTTAGGATAGCATTGAGCTAGGATAGCATTGAGCTAGGTTAGCATTAAGCTAGGTTAGCATTGAGTTAGCATAGCATTGGATTAGTTTAGCATTGAGCTAGGTTTAAAGAATACAAATATAAATAAATAAAAAAATATATATAAATATATATAGTGGACAGCTGTACTCAAATCTGAAGAGAAGGCTGACAGGTTGGTTTTGATAATAGGAAAAATAAAATATACTGTATATGAATAAATAAACATTTAAATATCAATACATACATTTGGACTGGGACATTGAAGCATTGTTAAAATCATTAGTCATTAATTATGTGTGTAATATATTGTATTGAACAGCCTTGTTGCTTATCTGATCCATCCAGTTCCTGTGTGGAAGTTGAGACAAACGCACGCACATCATAGATTAGGACACATTGTAACTTTGAATTAATAGTTATACAACAAATAAATTAATAATATTGAATTTAAATTTGATACAGATAAATTGATTATACATTGACATTTTAATTTTTTTTTAGGAATAAACACACAATAAAATAAAAGTTAAATTTATATTCTAATACATCTAAGGGCATCTGTGCAAACTGTGAAACATAGAGTCTGAAGAAGTACAGATAAGCGTCGCCAACACTCAGCGCCATTGTCAAAACAAAACGTAGAGAAGCGTTAAACAAATTCTAATCAGAAGGAAGACAGACCAAAATATGAGAACTTAAGTAAACAGACAGCAAGTAAACCAGAAATCATAATGTAAATAAATAACAAAGAAAGCAAATTTCTATGTGACATTGGTGCATGTAGAATTACATGTAGAGAATAAAACTAAATGGAAATAACTGTCTGCAAGATGAGCATGATGTCATGAATTGTGCTCGGGTTTTTAATAGATAGATAGATAGACAGATAAAACGTTATTGATTCCTTCAGGAGAGTTCCCTCAGGAAGAAGAAGTAAAAAGTAAACAGTAACTAATAAGGGTATAAATGGAAACAAAATAGAAAAATATTACAAGGAGAATAAAAATAGAACAGTAAAATAAGAGAAACTAGGCATTAACGACCATGATATAAAAAAGTATTGCACTGTTATTGTTTTGCATTCGCTGTCATCCTAGCCCCCCCCAAAGAGGAGTTGTATGTATGAGACAAAGGATTTTTTATAGGCTAAACCAGTAGTTCTCAAAGGAGGGTATGGTGTTTCCGCCCGGACAAAAAAGGGGGGTACTTGAAGGTATGCCAAGGGGTACCTGAGATTTTAAATATTTTAAAATAGCGACAATTCAAAATCCTTTATAAATATAATTATAGAAGAATAATTCTTCAACAAAATCAATATCCAAAGAAGGTTGATGATTGATTATATGTATAGAAATCTTTATTATAATTTAATCATTTGTTTAATTTTTAAAACGTTTTAGTTATTCTTATATTTTTTGTCCAAATAAGTCAAGTTAGACCACAACAAATGAGCAATATGGTGCACTGTTATACAATTTAATAAATCAGAAAATGATGACATTATGCTGTATTTTATTTCTTTATTTTACTGGGAAAAAAGGTTGAAAACCACTGCCCTAAATCATATCTAAAGCTAAAATTATTTTATAAGACTGATTATTGTGGATTATTGTGTTTGTATTGTGAGAGAAGGAGAGAAAGTGAGAGAGAGAGGAAGAGAGAGCAGGTGAAAAAACAGATTGAGGGTGAAGAGGATGGTTTGAGTAAATATGGGAAAAGGATGTTTATAACCTTACGTTATGTGAATGGTTTCTAGGAGAACAGAAAATAGAAACATTGTGTGAAGTGTAAGGAAGAGATGGATACAGGATGTTGTTTGTAAAGGAAAACGAAAGTGAAGAAAAGATGAGAAAGTGACAAATGAAGGTATTCGTAAATGGTATGCTGTTGATTGTGGTTAGCTGCAAGTTTGTTTATTTGTTTGTTTAGTTGTTTGAGTGAAATGGGAAGAAATCAATAGGAATAATTACATGCAAAATGGAATAAAACTATGAGTGCGATAGATAATTAATGAATAAATGAAATAGGTTTATTTTGGTCATATAATCAACCATCAACCAATTTGTGTGAGCAGTTTAACAGTAAATTAGACATATTAACAATCATACACATTTACACACAGAAAAGAAAAGAAAAAAGAATGACCGAAAAAAGAATAGGCGGAAGCCAAAGCTTATATTGGCCTATGATATACATTTATTGGACATTAAATTACCTGGAACATCAACGTGTGGGCGGTATAGCTCGGTTGGTAGAGCGGCCGTGCCAGCAACTTGAGGGTTCCAGGTTCGATCCCCGCTTCCGCCATCCTAGTTACTGCCGTTGTGTCCTTGGGCAAGGCACTTTACCCACCTGCTCCCAGTGCCACCCACACTGGTTTAAATGTAACTTAGATATTGGGTTTCACTATGTAAAGCGCTTTGAGTCACTAGAGAAAAGCGCTATATAAATATAATTCACAACGTTAAAAGATGAAAGTAATTGTTACTATATTTTATAATGTTCAAAAAACTTTACTTTTCAAGGGTCTCCAAAACCATAACAAAAAACTACATGTGTTCAGCTCATCACTGAGGATGGTACATCATTTAACTCCTAAAACTGAAATACATTTGTGTTTTTATTTTATTTTACTTGACCTATTTCAAAAATCAATATCCCCCGTAAATGATAGTTTTCTCTTCATAATGTAAATAAGCTAAGAATACAAACTGGAAGGCTGTTGTTCTTTACTCGGAAACATAATTGCCATTGTTTTAAAATTAAAATATATTGAACATTTAACACATTATGACTTATAAAAATGGATTGGTATGATCATAATAATAATGCTTTGTGTAATATTGAAATGAGCCTTTTAAGTTTAAGTATTGGGTCTATATTTCTTCTATAAACATTTCCCCAAACTTCAAAACAATATTACATATGGAAAAATAAATGAATAATATAACATGTGCAGACATTTCTTATTCAGCATGTGTTTAACTTTATACCGAATAGCAATGGATTTGGATATTTTTCTTTAATATGTTCAATATGCGGCTTCCAACATATTAATGATCATTTACTATTCTCAAGAATGTAGTTCATATACTCTGTCTTTTTCCACTTGATTCAACTTTAATTTTTGTTTCACAATTTGACTTTGCACCCTGGACAGGTCGCCACCTCATCACAGGGCCAACACAGATAGATAGACAGACAACATTCACACACTAGGGCAAATTTAGTCTTATTAATTTCTACATATTCAGATCTATTACTTAAAATAACTACTTAACCACTGTTGTGAAACACTTTCTAATTTATGGGAGTATTGGGATAGGATTGAGGAAGATGTCTGCTGTGGTGGTGGTTAGTTTGGAAATTAATTTAATAAAAGTAACTTTAAAGTGCAGTCTGACATTTTAGTTTGGAGTAATTTATAGTTTTATTTAGACATTGCAGTACACCATACCATACGCCCGGGAATCGTTTTTGGTGATTTGGCTCCCAAAATTTTTTATAGTCTTTGGTATGACTCGGCCGGGGTTTTGAACTTGCGACCTGCCGATCTCAGGGCGGACACTCTAACCACTAGGCCACTGAGATGAAGGAGGCAAACCAAATCTCAACAGCTTTCAGTTAGCTATAGATTTTGAGAGTATAATGCGAATAACTATAACTTTACAACCGTTTGCTGTGAATAGTGTTGAATAATAATTACAAATAACAGCCTACATTAATAAATAGAATAAGAGCTGATATGTAAAGTGTTAAAAAGAGGAGAAGTGTGATTAAGCCTGGCGCTTAGAGCATGGCCTTGTGTGTTTGTTGTGACTAGGTTGGATAACAGGCAAGGCAAGGCGGGGCAGCTTTGTTTGTGTGGCGTTTTTCCAGGAAAGGGCAGACTCAAAGTGCTTCACAGACAACAAAGTGAAATGAAAGAAAATAAAAGCAAAATTAAAATACAGACAATAAAAATAAAAACAGTGCGGACGTTAAAAGTTAAAAGATTAAAAGATTTAGCTGAAAGATAAGGAGAAACGTGAATGAATACATTATTTTGTTTTGGAGAATATCACGTACAGCAGGAGGTCAGAGTGCAAGCATGACAGCTTGCTCGCGCCTACTGATAGACAAATGATAGTTTAAATTAACTTATACATAATCTTTAAGTGAATTAAAAGGGTACTTAAATACTCATGAAGTAGTACGTACAATCTTTGAATTAAGGTTATTGATTAGCAATTAATGGGATAGTTAAGACTGTAATTTTAAAACGTGATATGCAAAATTGAACTAACCGAGAGGATATGAAAACGATGGGTGTACATGTTTTGAGTTCCAAATTCTGGAGGAAAAAACATCAACAAAACGTAAAACCATACAGACGGACTTGGGTGGTAGCCACGGTTGTGCTAGGTCAAGCGAGGGTGGAAAGGATGTGCAGCCGGGGGACTGCCAGCTTCTCTGAACAAGACAAGCTCCAAAGTTGTAGCCAGAACATGCTCACAAAAAATACAGGTGTGACAGCAGGACCAACAGCAGGATACAAACAGACCCCTGCTGGACATAAGTGTCAACGGACAATGTTCAACACAATTTTTGAAGCATTCCTTTGTGGTCAACCTGCACACACCTTGTAATGACCTGCTTACGAACTGTGCCCTGACAATTCAATACCGCACAGAAGGAACTTCCTGATGTTGCCTGACAGCACGACATCAGCTGACAACTACTGGGGACGCCTCCCAGGAACGAGTGGAGGACGGGGACTGCTCCAACTGTCCTAGCACTGGCTGACTGAGGTGCGTCCGTGTGTCCTGCCACCCAAACCGCCAAAGTGTATGATCACCAATTAGACGACTCATAATAGGAGCCTTTTGACTCTTATATATGGTGGGACTCAAGGTATGGCCGCTCATGTGAACTATCCTTACAACAATTAGAATGGTATAAGATGGACAACTAATGACCCACATTGTTCCTTTCCTTCTGTCCTGCCTACGAAACCAAAAATTTAGGTCAAATAATAAAACAGGGCGTAGCTGCCGCTGATTGAACCGATACGCTAATACCACATTTTTAATTTTTTCGGTTGTCTGTTAAAAACATAGCTATTGGTTGCAATTTGGACATTCCTGCTGTAGGCTACAAGGAGCTAGCAGCTATACAACAGCTGAGCTAAAATAACAAATTTAAGCATATCAAAAAATTGTAGTTCCTTATTACATACACAAAGTTGCTTAGAGACAGAAGTCTGTAGAAAGTATTCAGTAACAAACGTGTCCGCATTATTAAACTTTCTACCACAGGAAACATACTGAACAAATACAGCAGTTACCGTCAGACTCTAATCCGGATTACCTTGTCTATCAGAGACATGGTTAAAACCCACAACAACTTTTGTTCTAATTAATGTCCCGGGGTACAAGATTACAGAAAAGACAGATCGAGTGACAAATGGGGGGAGGAATTATGATTTATGAAAGGGAAAACATTAAAAGTAGATCAATTTGAGTATGTTGAAATTAAAATCACATTTTCCTCAGAAATGTATTTCAAGGTAATTGTAGTATACCGACCGACCACAGCTAAAGACATTTTCTTGATTCATTTTCAGACATCCTCAAACAGCATAGTATGAAAGAAGTAACGTCATGGGGGACATTAATCTGGACTGGTTAAATAAAACACGTAGAAAGAAACTTAAGGATATTATAAACGGCTTCTACATGATACAAATGATAAGCAGCCCTACTAGAATTACAATTGGACGACAAAAATCAAAGAGAACATCTGTAAATACACGAATACAAAACCAGAAAGAAGAGTGTAAATTAAAAATACCATTGGATTAATAAAACAATTTGGATTCTAATAAAGACATGAGGACTCAGCTCTCATAAGAGCAATTAAAACAGGTCTAAATACAGATCGTATGATTTTAAAAGTTTGGAGGAACAAAGTTACAATGTTTAGGCGGAAGTCTAAGGCTGACTTTCACTTAGAATTAATCAAAGCTGCAAAAGGGAACATTAGAAAGTTATGGAAAACCAGATACAAACTTATGGAAAGAGAGCAAACAAGAAACAACACTATAACATTAAATATCAATGGCGCTACTATCGCAGACAGTCTGGACATAAGTAATAATTTTAATGAACATTTCATCCAGTCTGTACAAACCCTGAATAAAAAATCCCTCAAAATCAGTGCAGATAATTGTCATTTATTCAGGATGGACTAATTTTAGAATTAACAAATGAAACAAAGTTAAACAAAATCTTCACTGCATTATCAGACTCACGATCTAGAGATATATATATGGGTTGGACACTATCTTCCTAAAAACATATAAGGATTCTATTATTGCTCGTATAACAACGATTGATGAATAAATTAATAACGGAAAACACTTTCCCTACCACGTCGAGAAACTGCTACTATGATTAAATCCATAAAGCAGGAAATAAAGAAGACCAGAACATGTACAGACCAATTAGCCTTCTCCACGTTATAACAAAAGGAATAGAACATTTGAAGTTAAAAGGTGGCTTTGGAGCAATCAAGGCTGCTCACACGGTCACTAAGAAGGGCATTATGTTGACACATCAATTTAATGAGTATTATATTTATCCATGAGAGCATTTTTGTTGTAAATTGTGAGGTATGGCTGTTAAAAGCTTGGTTGTTGTTACGAATGATGACAGATGTGAACAAGAGCATGTATTGTCTTTGTGTGATGATGTAAATAAGGTGTGGTTGTATTGTATATTAAGTAAGTGTCCATGAAGGGGCATTTTAGGACTTCTCTTAATCTGATTACATGCTACAGTATGATTATTTTTTGATTAATTATTGATTACTATGAATGTATATATTTATTATGATTAATTAGTGTCATCATTTTATTGCTTGATTTTTGGATCCCTTTAATTTAGGTAGCCAGGGATGCAGATGGAAAGTAGCTATTTAGATATAACCTGGTACAAAACATATCTGTTTCTGAACTTAATGTTTCTGTGCATTGTCCCATCATAGATAGACTAAATTAAATACAACTATTTAGTGAATTATTGAGGCCACAATAATTCACTAGGTGTTGTAAAATATCAAAGTACTATTGCAAAAGCGAACAGTGACCTCAAACATGACCTGTCCTCCGCCTCTGTTCTTGCTGCGCTTGACTATCAGCTGCCTTTTCTTTTTCTTGGATGTTTCTGAAACTACTAATACTACTACTACTATTACTATTACTATTACTACGACTAACACTGTCCCTGTGAGAGGGACAGAGGGGGGAGGTGAGTTTCGATTGGGTCAAGTTTGAGCGTGTTGAGGTTTTATTTAATCGATATGATCAATCCGGTACAAGGATAAAGGAACGTAATGATTTAGATTGACAATTGCAGTGGTTGGCGGAAGCAACCCCACCCTCAAAGGAGGGTGCCAATTCAGTAATTAAATGTTTTGTGAATGATCTAATATCCCGACATGGTTTCCCCAAAAAGATTAGGTCAAACAACGGCACCTATTTTAAGAAAACAGGTTAATCTTCTTCAGTCACAAGATCAGCACTTCTCAGGACCAGCAGCTTCCTAGGAAGGTGGAAAGACCATGAGACCGAAATGGTAAGTTTGCAAAATGTAGAATTTGTGTGCCAGTTCCTCTGTGCAGATTTGAGGATGAAAGCAGCCACTCCAGATTCCCTTGCACTCGCTAAGAGGGGCACGGTCAAAGCCGATCCAGGACCAACACCCGATACCTGACTGGAAGGAACCGAGAGGAGAGACTACACCTTGCCAGCGATGACGAGAACGACTAAGGTTGCCAGCCAATATGTGTCCGTCGGGATTCCAGCAGCTGTGGAAGGAGGCCCTGAAGCAAGCCGAGGGCCTGGACCAAAGCCCCACGCCCCATACTCTGCCCCAGCCTTCCCCAAAGCCCCCACAGCTCCAACTCTACCTGAGTTTTCCCCAAAGCGGCCAGCGCGCACATGCCATTGCACAGTCTGCCCAATGGACTGAACCACACCCTAAGAAGAGACAGAGACAGACTGTTTGAGTGGATCTCTTTCTTCACCAAGGCAGCCAAAAGCCCAACGAGGTGTCGGCAGGCCACCAGCCTGAGGCACCACCGAGCCATCTATACGAGCTCTAATCGAACATGGACTCATACGAAATTCAGTTGTGTGTTCAAAATCAATTGATAATTAACAATATTGGTAACTACATTCATTGCAAATGCCGGAAAAAATATTTTTGCAAATGTCTTACAGTCATAAGTCTATATACATTCATCTATTTATGTTCAATGATGTTCATGATCAAAGTATTTGTTATTCCTTTACTAAATCAAAGGGTAGGCCACTAATTGTGTTCTGTGAGATGGTTTTACTGCAGGCTGGTAACAGCGATCGCTCTGAAGGAGGGTCATAGATGGAATTTTTGCCTCGTATAAAAACATTGAGGTTTTTGCCTCTATCTGTGGTAGAGATTTAACTGAGTGGTCTACATCAGAAATTGTTTTGGTCCAGGGTCTTAAGACCCTGGAAGGCGGGTATGTAGTAGAATTTCTGACCTTTGACCTATATTGCATGTCTAATAAGAATGTACGCTCATTTTATTCTCTTCTATTCTGTGCCAGTGGGACAAAGGTGAATATGGAGTTGTGCCAACCTGTCTACAGAATGTTTAGAATTTCCAAATATGACTAAGAGATACAAGGTTGTTTTGGAACAGACAAAACCAAAACAAAACAATTGTGACGCATTAGATAACAAACAATGACGCACAAGAGACATATAAAAAATGGCAGAAGACGGGAACTCGACAGTGATTTTGGCTTGTGTGTGTCTTGTTTACTCCGGAGTAACATGTGGTCTGTCTGCACGGCCAACTTAATTCAACCTGCACTTCTGATAATGGGTAAATACATTTGTTGTACTAAACTACTTTTGTTGCCTGTTTAAGCTTCGGACAATCCACTACAGATGCCTTTAAAGGCCTACTGAAAACCACTACTACCGACCACGCAGTCTGATAGTTTATATATCAATGATGAAATCTTAACATTGCAACACATGCCAATACGGCCAATGAACTTATAAAGTGCAATTTTAAATTTCCCGCTAAACTTCCGGTTGAAAACGTCTATGTATGATGACGTATGCGCGTGACGTCAATAGTTAAACGGAAGTATTCGGACACCATTGAATCCAATACAAAAAAGCTCTGTTTTCATCTCAAAATTCCGCAGTATTCTGGACATCTGTGTTGGTGAATCTTTTGCAATTTGTTTAATGAACAATGAAGAATGTAAAGAGCAAAGTTGTAGGTGGGATCGGTGTATTAGCGGCTGGCTGTAGCAACACAACCAGGAGGACTTTGACTTGGATAGCAGACGCGCTATCCGACGCTAGCCGCCGACCGCACGGATGATCGGGTGAAGTCCTTCGTCCTTCCGTCGATCACTGGAATGCAGGTGAGCACGAGTGTTGATGAGCAGATGAGGGCCGGCTGGCGTACGTGGAGCGCTAATGTTTTTATCATAGCTCTGTGAGGTCCCGTTGCTAAGTTAGCTTCAATGGCGTCGTTAGCAACAGCATTGTTAAGCTTCGCCAAGCTGGAAAGCATTAACCGTGTATTTACAGGTCAATGGTTTAATAGTATTGTTGATTTTCTGTCTATCCTTCCAGTCAGGGGTTTATTTTTTTTGTTTCTATCTGCATTTAAGCACAATGCTATCACGTTAGCTCCGTAGCTAAAGTGCTTCGCCGATGTATTGTCATGAAGATAAAAGTCACTGTGAATGTCCATTTTGCGTTCTCGACTCTCATTTTCAAGAGGATATAGTATCCGAGGTGGTTTAAAATACAAATCCGTGATCCACAATAGAAAAAGGAGAGAGTGTGGAATCCAATTAGCCAGCTTGTACCTAAATTACGGTCAGAGCGAAAAAAGATGCGTCCTGCACTGCACTCTAGTCCTTCACTCTCACGTTCCTCATCCACGAATCTTTCATCCTGGCTCAAATTAATGGGGTAATCGTCGCTTTCTCGGCCCGAATCGCTCTCGCTGCTGGTGTAAACAATGGGGAAATGTGAGGAGCCTTTCAACTTGTGACGTCACGCTACTTCCGGTACAGGCAAGGCTTTTTTATCAGCGACCAAAAGTTGCGAACTTTATCGTCGATGTTCTCTACTAAATCCTTTCAGCAAAAATATGGCAATATCGCAAAATGATCAAGTATGACACATAGAATGGATCTGCTATCCCCGTTTAAATAAAAAAAATTCATTTCAGTAGGCCTTTAATATTTGCATGCTGTCGAATTGCGGTTGCAAGAGATTCAATAAATATAGCAAACAGTGACGGAGAAAGTGGACGACCTTGCCTAGTGCTTCTCATAAAATGAAACCTTGGAGAGATTTGGCTGTTAGTTATAACTAAGCTGTAGGAAGACAGATATAAAACCTTGATCAATGCTATAAATGAGTCGCCGAATCCAAATTTCTGTAGAGTAGCTAGAAAATTCCAATTCACTCTATCAAACGCTTTTTCAGCATCTAATGAAACAACAGCGGTTTTTAGATTATGATTAACAGAATAGTCTATCAGATTAAGGTGACGGCGAACATTGTTGGACAATTGTCTCCCTTTGATAAAACCTGTTTGTTCAGGATGTACTATATATGGAGTGACTTTTTCTAATCTTTGAGCTAATACTTTGCAGATGAATTTAAGATCAACATTATTCAGGGAGATTGGCTGGTAACTGGATGGAAGTGTTGGGTCTTTATCAGGTTTTTGCAAGAGACTAATTAAAGCAGAATTCATATTTGGAGGAAGGAATGAGTTTTCTTTCTTCTCTAAAGCCATTTTTTGTAAATGTTGGATGTATAAAAGGTTCTGTAAAAGTCCCTAAAGATAGAGTTAATTTATTCAGGAACGTGTGTATTGTTCTCAACTGAATCCTTAATGGATGGTATAGAGCTGTTTTCTTTATTTAGTTGTAGTTGGTTAGCCAAATATTTGCTTGCATTGTTTATTGTCATGCTCAAACTTCTCCAAGCATAACCTTTGCAGCAGGAATTGAGTTTACTTATCAATTATTTCTCTTAAGTGTAAATTGAGTTTTCTTAATTTGTTCAAAATGTGTTCGTTTTGTGAGTTAGTGTAAGCCAGTTCTAATAGTTTGATTTCATTTTCAAGTTCTTTGTTTTTCTTGTGTGATGAATAGGAAATTATTCTTCCTCACATAACTACTTTCGCCGTCTCCCAGAGAACACACGCCATGGTTTGTGGTTGGTCATTAAAATATAATAATAAAATAATGTCCATTCTTTCTCAAAATAGTTTAGAAAGTCTTGGTCTTTTAGTAATGATCTATTAAGTCTCCATTGTTTTGTAGGTGCAGTAATAGTTTTGTTAGTGAGGGAGAGTGAGACAGGTGCATGGTCACTGATGATGATAGGGTGGATGTAAATGTTTGAGATGTCAGATAAAATTGAGCTACTTGTTAAAAAGTAGTCAATGCAAAAGAATGAGTGGTGAACTGGGGAAAAGTAAGTGATGAGAACACAAGGCATCGCAAAGACTGTAATCGTTCATATATTGCTTAAGTATTCCCATTGACTGAGACTCACGGTGACTCCCAGTAACGCTGGACCGGTCTATTTTTGAATTAAATACTAAGTTGAGGTCCCCCCCTAGAATCAAGGACGAGTTTAAATTAGGGCTGGGCGATATATCGAGTTTGTAAGATATATCAATATATTTTTAAACAAGATATGAATTAAGAAAATATCGTAATATCGATATAATTTTTTTACGTTAAAATTAACAAATGCTGATTATGTGTTGTGTTCCTTGTTCTCTCCCGCAACACTCTAAGAGCTATTAAACCCCATCCCCTTCCTCCTTCCAAGACATGCTTGTCGTCTCCCCCCAACTGCCCTGACCCACAACAATAAGTAAGTATGGAGCCTGACTGTGCCACCAGCAGTGTGCCAGTGACCAACTAGTAAGTAAAACGTCAACGTCTGCATACCTACCAACAACTACAGTTTACCTGTAATGAGTACGGGTTTTGAAAATCCATTCTAGTTTATGACTGCAGTGGTAGAAAATAGGGTTTTCAAATTAAAAATAATTAACTTAAAAATCGCAGCTACGTAGCTTAACTACATTTCCCAGTAGCTTGGCAGTAGCTTCGCTACTTGTTAAACAAGTAGCGATTTCCGTAGCTTAGCTATTTTTAGACCCATGTAGCGGTTAGCTAAGCTACATGCTACAAAAGAAGAGAGAGGGAGAAGAGAAAGAAAGAAGTGGACTAGTGTAACTTCACGGGCAGGGGACAACATATACGGGAAACATCAATGATTGGTTGGTTTACGTATAAGAACATCCGTGATTGGTTGGTTGGTTTAAATGATGAGTCACGATTGATTAAGAGTCGGGCAAAACATTACGGACAGGCCAATCAGAGGCAAGATAGGGCGGGTCATTGAACCAGGAAGGGAATTCACAACAGACGTGCACATCCCAAATGACGACGAGAGAGTCGGAGAAGAGAGAATATCCAAGCGAAATGTACGCCGAAGTGAGGAAGATCATAGCCACACAATTAAGTAAAGTCACTTACTTTGTGCTGACCACATCTAGTAGGACCACAGAACCATACATGTGTGACAGTCCATTACATCGTCGACTGGGAATTAAAAAGTGCCTGCCTGCAAATAAATTTTTTATCTGATTTTGATACATGTTGTATTATTTGCACAGCTATGTTATTTATTTTATGTAGAAATAATATTTTTCTATTTTATTTTTGTTATGTAATTCCGTACTACTTAAACAGTTTATTTTCTGTGCTTTTAATACCCATCTTGACTAACTGGTTTAATAAAAGTGCCACTGACTGTTTACAGTACAGTTGTCATTCACTTCAATTTCAGTGAGTATCGCTCAAAAATGAATATCTTTATATGTATATTGTCACCAAAAAATATATGGAGATATATATCGAATATAGAGTTTAAGCAAAAGTATATCAAGATATACTTTTTCGTCCATATCGCCCAGCCCTAGTTTGAGTGAGTGGAGAGTTAAGAGAAGAAAGTGGAAAAAGGAGGGGTCGTCAACATTTGGACCATAAATGTTGGCGATACAAAAGTTTATCCTGTCAACACAAATATTAAGAATTATGTACCTTCCCTGTATGTCAGTAATGCAGTTAATGAATGTAATGTTAACCTTTCTACTAATGAGAACGGCTATGCCTCTCTGTTTGGAGTTGTAACTTGCTAAATATGTGTGTGGGTATTGTGGTGATTGCAATTTTGAGGTATTGGACTTGGAGAAGTGAGTCTCTTGAAGAAAAGCAATGTCTGCTGCATGTTCTTTAAATGATTAAGAATTTAAATTGTTTGTTTGCTGGACCCAACCCTACGCACATTCCATGTGACAAACTGTATAGTGGACATAATAAACTAAACTGTAACTAAGCGTGTAGATGTATGTGTATACTTTATGTCTAACTAATGCATACATGTATCTAAATGTGAGCCTATCATGCATAAATTTATGTGTGCAACGTGAGTAAATGTGTATAGTTGTTGTGCATGTATTAGTAGAGAATTGTGAGTGTGTGTAAATTAATTGTGATAAATACAGACAAGGAGACACATAACAGGTGGAGAAATCAAAAGGAAAAAACAAAAAATAAATACAAAAGAAAAAGGAAGAGTGGTGGATTCGACAAGTGAAAAAAGTGAGATGAAAAGGAAAATGAGAAAGAAAAACAATAAACATAGTTAATGATTCTCCGAAAGAGAGAGAGCGGTTGGTGTTTACGTGAGCGATATCATGATGCACAGGTGTATTGTGTGAGAGAGAAAAAAATTAAAAGAAAGAGGGAATGTAGCATAATGAAAAACAAATTACAACATTTACTTTGCTTCAGATGTTAATACAGCCATGGCGTGGCTTCCGGATCGCGGTAAAGTTGACTGTTGATAAAAAGTTTATCCACCGCGATGAAGGCGTGGCATCCTTCAGCAACAAACTTCTTACGAAGTGGTAACAGATGGCGCCGTCTGTCGAGGATCTCCTTGGGGACCTGGTCATTAATGCTGAAGTTGGATCCCCTCAGCTCTCTGCCCAGCCCTTCACCTGCTCCTTCTGCTTGAAGTGTTCAAATTTTGCCACGATGAATCTCGGACTCCAATTGTCCGGCTTTTTGGCTCAAAGCTGGTGGACGCGGTGGAAGGTGATGTTCCTGATGATGTCCGCTGGAATCTTGAGCTGGTGTTCCATGAAGGACTTCATGGTTTCCTCTGGATCTTCCACTTTCTCTTTCGGTATGCCCGCAAGACCAGATTGTCCCTCATGCTTCTCGCCTTGAGGTCCAGCATCGTCCTTGAGGTCCAGCATCGTCTCCTTCATGATCCTGTTTTTCTGGGTGAGTTGTGCCACTTCGTTGGTGAGCGATTTCACTGACTCATAAAAGGCAGTGTTCTGTTGGGCGAGAGAGGCGACCTGTTGTTGACCGAAATCCAAACTCTCTCGGATGGCTTGGAACTCCTTGTGGAGCACCTCGACAAGTGCTAGGCGGCCATCCATACAAATCAGCTTATTGTCGATGGAATCCAAGATATCAGCAAAGCTTGAACCCAGTAGTGACATCGCCAGGTGAGTCTTCTGACCGGCTACTTTTCAATGTTGGCATCTTCGAGGGCTTTCCAATGGTGAGACGATCAAAGCACTCTTCAATATAGTCTTCGAGTGCCTCCAGATTTTGATATTTTAATGTGGTTTGCTTATTTTTCCCTTAGTTTAATTTTGGCATATGTTTGAATGAATTGGAATTGTTTGACAGCCTTGTGATCTGCTTCACTGTTTTTTTTACTGCGTCACGTACGCTCTCGTCAGACTACAGCATCACTGACACACCAGGGATTTCAGACTGATGCCATATGTCTATGCAGACCGGATTGGAGAGTACTCTTGCAAGAGGGAGGAGCCTAGCTTGGAGGTGCAAGACATGATACAATTAAAATTGCAGCCTTACATAATGGTAATGGTGAGAATTAGGGGTGTAACGGTACGTGTATTTGTATTGAACCGTTCCAGTACGGGGGTTTCGGTTCGGTTCGGAGGTGTACCGAACGAGTTTCCACACGAACATATTAAGTAGCCGCCTAAACTAAAGTCTTAACAAGCTGCTCCGCTTTGTTCTGCCTCTGTCTCTGTCAGTACTCTACACAGCACGCAGCATTGTCCCACCCACACAACCATCTGATTGGTTACAATAAGAGCGGTAACAGCCAATCAGCAGTGCGTATTCAGAGCGGTAACAGCCAATCAGCAGTGCGTATTCAGAGCGCATGGTGTCCGTGCTCCAGCGTCATGATGAGCAGGTAGGTGTTTAGCAAGTAAGCATCAGGCAGCGGACTCTCCCCAAATTATAATAAACACCTCCCAGTCAACTACTGGTAACACCACTATGCCCGTTGACGTTCTAGAAACATAAACGGCAGCTTAGCTCGCTCGCAGTCCTGGCTTGAGGTGAAGGCTAATTAGCTTTTAGCGTAACGTTAGCTCATTTAAAGTTAAAGTTAAAGTACCAATGATTGTCACACACACACTAGGTGTGGTGAAATGTGTCCTCTGCATTTGACCCATCCCCTTGTTCACCCCCTGGGAGGTGAGGGGAGCAGTGGGCAGCAGCGGTGCCGTGCCCGGGAATCATTTTTGGTGATTTAATCCCCAATTCCAACCCTTGATGCTGAGTGCCAAGCAGGGAGGTAATGGGTCCCATTTTTTTTATAGTCTTTGGTATGACTCGGCCGGGGTTTGAACTCACAACCTACCGATCTCAGGGCGGACACTCTAACCACAAGGCCACTTTTGCGGTGTGTGTGTGTGTGTGTGTGTGTGTGTGTGTGTGTGTGTGTGTGTGTGTGTGTGCGTGTGTGTGTGTGTGTGTGTGTGTGTGTGTTACGGACAGCAAAGCCCTGTCTGTCTGTTATTTCACTTGACCTTTTTCTGTGTTGATTGAGCTGTGTTGAAGCAGCAAAAAAGGACATTATGTTAAAGGAAGAGTTTCTGTCTCTGATAGTTGATATAATAATGTAACTGCATCATTAAGCCTACATGAACTCCATGGTGTTCAGGGATGAATAGTCTCTACTATAGCTATTGTACTATTTTTTCAGCTATAGTTATTAGTAATGGAGCAGCCTAGTTTTGAATGGCAGGGTCCCTGCTATCACATGTTGATAAAAATATAACATTTACATAATAAAAATCAACTACAGGCTTCCCAAATGCTGTAATAAATTAAGCATGATGAGTTGACTTGAAACTGTTTAATGTTGCACTTTTTATATGTAGAAGAAAATGTTGTCATTTTATTTAATCTGAGCAACAACTTGAGACAGTTTAATGTTGATTAACATGGGCAGAATTATTATAGTGTTCCCAATGTTAAAAGGATAAAGCCATTGTTTACAAATTTGGTAAATAAATAACCAAAAAATTTATATTTTGTTGTTTTCTTACTGTACTGAAAATGAACCGAACCGTGACCTCTAAACCGAGGTACGTACCGAACTTTTTGTGTACCGTTACACCCCTAGTATATATATATATATATATATATATATATATATATATATATATATATATATATATATATATATATATATATATATATATATATATATATATATATTAGGGGTGTGGGAAAAAATCCATTCGAATTCGAATCGCGATTCTCACGTTGTGCGATTCAGAATCGATTCTCATTTTTAAAAAATCTTTTTTTTTTTTACATCTTTTTTTTAAATATTTAATTTTTAATTTTTTTTATTTTTTAAATTAATCAATCCAACAAAACAATACACAGCAATACCATAACAATGCAATCCAATTCCAAAACCAAACCCGACCCAGCAACACTCAGAACTGCAATAAACAGAGCAATTGAGAGGAGACACAAACACGACACAGAACAAACCAAAAGTAGTGAAACAAAAATGAATATTATCAACAACAGTATCAATATTAGTTACAATTTCAACATAGCAGTGATTAAAAATCCTTCATTGACATTATCATTAGACATTTATAAAAACAAATATTTTATTTTATTTTATTTAAAAAAAACAGCATACTAGCACCATACTTATTTTGATTATTGTTTCTCAGCTGTTTGTAAATGTTGCAGTTTATAAATAAAGATTTATTTAAAAAAAAAAAAAAAAAAAAAAAATATTATTAAATGATAAATAAATGATAAATGGGTTATACTTGTATAGCGCTTTTCTACCTTCAAGGTACTCAAAGCGCTTTGACACTATTTCCACATTCATCCATTCACACACACATTCACACACTGATGGCGGGAGCTGCCATGCAAGGCGCTAACCAGCAGGGTGAAGTGTCTTGCCCAAGGACACAACGGACGTGACTAGGATGGTAGAAGGTGGGGATTGAACCCCAGTAACCAGCAACCCTCCGATTGCTGGCACGGCCACTCTACCAACTTCGCCACGCCGCCCCTATTTTTTTTTTTTAAAAGCCTTTGCGCATGAGCCGAGTCATACCAAAGACTATAAAAATGGGACCCATAACCTCCCTGCTTGGCACTCAGCAACACGGGTTGGAGTTGGGGGTTAAGTCACCAAAATGATTCCCGGGCGCGACGCCGCTGCTGCTGCTCCCCAAGGGGATGGGTCAAATGCAGAGGACAAATTTCACCACATCTAGTGTGTGTGTGACAATCATTGGTATCTTTAATCTTTAATCTAATGCGCATAACATAGATCCAACGAATCGATGACTAAATTAATCGGCAACTATTTTTATAATCGATTTAATCAAGTAGTTGTTGCAGCCCTAATATATATATATATATATATATATATATATATATATATATATATATATATATATATATATATATATATATATATATATATATATATATGTGTGTGTGTGTGTGTGTGTGTGTGTGTATTTTACCTCTGTTTTAAATGTGGCGTACAGTCCTTTGTTCTTGAACTGTGGTTGTTTTTAAAGGGCTTTATAAATAAAGTTAGTATGGTATGGTATGGTATACACTCAGTATACCCGAAAAAAACTAAACAGCCTTAACGTCAGTGTTGTGTTTTTGGTGACAAAGTGCATAGTTTTTAGTGTTAGTAGTATTAACATTTCAAGGTTTTCTTCTTACATCAGACCTTTTTGCTCTTTTTTTTCCATTTTTGCTGTTGTTTTACTGTGTGTTTTCTTGTTTAAATGTACTTTTAGAATGTGCCACAATAAAAAAAAACAAGGTGCCTGGCTGCACTTTGGACACCGCTGGCATAGGACATGTGACGATCTGCCTTCATAGTCAGAAACTATTTAGTTTCCAAGACAACCACAGAATACATTTACCCCTCAGTTGACAGAGCTTCTGCATGTGTACTATCCACATACCAGTGTGTGTGTGGAATGGCAGGGGGTTGGGTCGGTATTTTGCATGTTGAGGTCAATAGTCACACGCAACAAAGTTGAATGAAAAGTGAGAAGACAGCAAATGATTGATTAGCAGTAAGAAAATCAAGGTCAGCAAATTTGAACACTCTAATCAGGAATCAGACCAACTTCCTGCTAATGTAACCTGAAACATTGGCAATGAAGTCATAACTGTGCTGACAATAAATGTGTAGAAACAAGGGGCCAAACTGAGGTCAAATCCTTAGTATCCCTTCAATGTTGCCCTGTCTGGAATTATCACCAGCCTCAAGAAGGAAGCAGAACACACCCATTGGACCCACTATTTGCAAATTCTACAGGTATCAAACACTTTATGTACACATTACAAGACATTAAGGGCCTGATTTACTAAAGGTTTGCGTGTACTAAAGCATGTGCAAACTTGATACCACAAGCAAAGCTGATCTACTAATTGTGTGATAAGTGGATTGCGTCTGTTAAGTGAGTAGAATAAGGCGTGCTATCCATTTTACGTCTCGGTTTTCTGGGGCTGCACGATTAATCGAAATTGAATCAACATCGAGGTTTTTATTAATGCAGTAAATAACCGCAAGTGGCTGTCCATTTATAAAAGGCATTGTTTAACTTATCTGTGGCAAACACAGGTAAATTCAGCCAGCACTTTGTTTTTTGCTGTCGACTTAGCATTTATGCTACTCACCGGCGTTCATACTTGCCAACCTTGAGACCTCCAATATCGGGAGGTGGGGGGTAGGTTTGGTCGGGGGTGGGTGTTGGGGGCGGGGGGGGTATTTACAGCTAGAATTCACCAATCATTTCATATATATATATATATATATATATATATATATATATATATATATATATATATATATATATATATATATATATATATATATATATATATATATATATATATATATATATATATATATATATATATATATATATGTATGAAATACTTGACTTTCAGTGAATTCTAGCTAGATATATATATACACATATTTATTTTATTTACATATAAATAAAAGAAATACTTGAATTTCAGTGTTCCGGTGGCTATCAATTAGATGGCAGTATTGTCCTGTTTAACTTCTCCGTTCATGATGAGTATATCATTTCGGCCACCGTGTTCAATGGAGAAGTCTGTTCTACAAAATTTACAGGCAACATACACCTTTCCCTTCGAACTGTCCAGGATGAACTGAAATTCTTGTTTCCATTCGTTTTTGGAATTTGCAAGCGTATTTCTTCATCTTGCTCGTCGACGGCGTCGCCATGTCTGTAATTTCCTCGTTCTTCTGCTTCGTCTCCTTGTTGTGTGCGCAGTTGTGCACTCTACTCTCTAAAAGCCCTAGATGTTATGACGTCATTGGGCAGGCAAGCTGTTTATATTGTGGGAAAGCGGACGTGAGAACAGTCTGTCCCCACTCAGTCTCAGGTCCGCATTGAGCTGGAGGGGGCGTGGCCTCCAGCTCCGGCTGAATACCGGGAGTTTGTCGGGAGAAAATCTCTGCCGGGAGGTTGTCGGGAGAGGCGCTGAATACCAGGATTCTCCCGCTAAACACGGGAGGGTTGGCAAGTATGCCGGCGTTTGAGTGACAGCCATGTTCCTCAATCAGAATTGTTTAGCCTCGCGTTGGTTTGTCTCTCGCTTCAAACATAAAGAAAGACGTCTGACTTTGTGCATCGCTCTCAGCACCAGACCGCTTTTGTTTAACAGTTCAAAATAACTGAACAGATAAATATATATTATATAATATGTAAGATATAAGATATAATTTTTTCAGTCATTCACCATTTGTGTCTCGGTGGAGACGAGAGCAGGGCACCGCCGCCAACACACTCACAGTAGAGAGCCTTGCGACTCACCAGTGAGAAGTGTCGCAAAGTAACACAAAATAGGAAATTTAAGATTATAAAGCCAAATGTCCTGTTGTGGGATATTTCAGCTTCAAATAGGATGAGCGATATGAGCCCATCAACATGGACGAACGAGCAAAAATGTAGCCGTGATCACGTGATACCAATAAACAAAAAGACAACGCCCGACCTCATAATTCCAACTGTGAAAAAAAAGCACTTTAAAAGATGTTCAATATTTATTAAGGTTACAAAAATGAGTCAATTTAATTTTTGTTTGTGTATTTATTTGGATAAACGGAAATAAAAAAAATGACAACATAAAGGAAGTGGTTGAAAGCTTCAATAATTATTTTGTAAATATTGGACCAAAATTGGAAGAAAGGATTCCAGACCCAGTTTCAATTGAGGACTATAATGATAGCATAGAGCGAAATCCCAACTCCATGTTCCTCAGTAATGTGACACAGGAGGAAATAGTTACAATCGTGAAAAAATTTAAATCTAAGACTTCAACTGATTGTAACGGAATTGAGATGGAAACAATAAAAAAGGTTATTGAAGAGATCTCAGGACCATTAATGTATATTAGTAACCTATCATTTCAAACAGGTACATTTCCAAACAAAATGAAAATTGCTGAAGTTGCACCAATTTATAAGACTGGAGTCAAACATCAATTTACAAATTATAGTTTCTTTACTTCCACAATTTTCTAAAATCATTGAAAAACTGTTCAATAACAGATTAGAGAGTTTCATAAATAAAAATAGAATACTCGAAGAGTACCAATATGGATACAGAGCTAATGTTTCAACTTCAATGGCTTTAATTGAAATTACAGAAGAAATTACCAATGCAATAGATAGTAAAAAATGTGCGGCAGCAGTGTTTATGGATCCAACTAAAGCATTTGACACTATTAATCACAATATTTTAATCAAAAAACTAGAACGATATGGCATCAGAGGGTTAGTCTTAAACTGGATAAGTAGTTATCTAACAAACAGGAAACAATACGTGAAGCTAGGCGAACACACATCTACAACGCTACATATATCCTGTGGTGTACCTCATCCTTACTTATCTCATCATATGAAATATGACTTACTTCACCAATTATTATTATTAAATTATTACTATTATTTATTTATTTATTTTTATTGTGATTACTTATGGAGTTTATTGTGAATAAATTGTGAACAGGAAGTGAACAAAAAGTTTTAGCAACTGTTATGTAAAGAAAAGGGGTAGGATTAAATAAGCTCTGCTTCTTCCTACTCCTTTTCGAACATGTTGAAAAGAGAAACTGGAAATTGTGATGTATCATGTTGTATGCTTGCATGTTCGAAATAAACTCAAACTCAAACGTATTTACCTTGTAATTACAGTACAATGGTACACAATCCTACAGTAATGAGGAATACATGTTTATCATATCCTTTTAAATGGTTACTTGCGTTATCATTATATATATTATATATTACATGAACTTATCACTGTATAGTTTTTATTGATTATTTCTTCAGTTAAAGAACATGATTTAGAGAAAAGCTTTGAGACTGTCTGCATAAAGCCAAAACATTTTTAAAGTAAATTATTGCATATTGTTTAAATATGTGGCACCTTGAGACAAGAATATGTTGGCAGTCTAAAAGTAACAGGTTCCTTCTTTACTTGTTGTTTTCGCAGTTTTATGTATAAAATATAAAAATCAAAAATTAGTTTTCTTCCTCAAAATCGTGCAGCCCTACTGTCTTCATTAATATTCAAAATATATGCTGTCCATCAAAACACCCACAATATGGGAGGATAAGATGCAAATATAGTTATTTAGCACACGCATTGTGATTTATCAACACTCATCACCGCACTTGTCAGAAGGACATGCAAATTGACAGTTCCACACACAGCCGCAGGATCAGCGCTTCCTCCATTCATCTATGTGTGTGTGTCAACATTTTGGATGGCAGACATAAAAAAACAGAGAACAAATTGTCTATTCAGCGACATAATCTTATAATTTTATAGCTGCTTAAGCCCTTAGGAGGCTGATTAAAACTTAATAAAATTGATGCGTTTTGGTGTCCTTTAATATCTTTTATATGATCTCACAACCCTACATACCCTGTTTGTGGACAAGGAGACTACAGCCATTAAAGCACATTCTATCTCTTTATCAACCAGCGCTAATGCAATTCAGTGAAAAGATTGAACAGAGCTGCCGTCAGTGCCTGCAAACTGTGGCTGCTAAGCTAACAAACACAGCTGAGGCAATGCTGCTCTTTCGAAGTGCGCTTTCACTGACGCCCGATGTCACTTGGCAACAGGCACTGCCATTTAAAGGCACACACACTCTGCTCTCAAAACATATTTCAATGTTTTTTTCTAAGTAACACATTAACTACTTTCTCTAGTAATTAATTACATTTATTAAAGAGTAATTTCGTTTTTCATTCGGCCTTTTTTGGGAAAGCAACTATAATTAATTACTTTTTTATACTAATTTGCACAGGTGTGGACTCGAGTCACATGACTTGGACTCGAGTCAGACTCGAGTCATGAATTTGATGACTTTAGACTCGACTTGACAAAATGTAAAAAGACTTGCAACTCGACTTAGACTTTAACATCAATGACTTGTGACTTCACTTGGACTTGAGCCTTTTGAATTGACATGACTTGCTACTTTCCCCAAAACCCAAAGATTAAAAAGTTATTCAGGAGCACTCCGTATCTTTCATTTTGTACGTGTCTGGCAGCGTGTTGTTCCTGTCAGTACAACAGCCAATCAAATGACATCCACGTTATTTTCGTCCCACAGCATTCATCCAATCAAATTGCAGGACAACCAACGAAGAAGAAATGTCAAACAACGCGCCAGTGAGTAAAAATTATGCCTAAAATAGTTTTGTTCGGGTATTAAAACTACGACTTGGTCAACTAAAAACTAATTCCAGTATGCAAAGCATGCGGTTCGAAGATTACAGACGGAGACGCAACAACTTCCAACTTCGTTCGACATTTGAAGATGCACAAAGAAGGGTAAGTTTTGAATGTAAGCTAACGTTTATTGGCTAAGTAACGTAACTTTTATTTGCTGTTTAGTTAAATCAGTGAGGCTGTAAACTCACTGCTAACGTTATAACCATAAACATCTTATAAGGGTACGCAGCATTGAGCGCTACTGCCTACTGGCGCTGATGAGACGCGGGGCCGCCATCTTGGAGTGGTGATCCGCTCCACTCAGTGCAATTCATTTGGCAGGAGCAATGAACTGTCAGCACATTTCATTCATCTTACCTCACTGAATACCACTGATTTTCACGCGTTTTTTTGTCATACATGTAGCTATGATAAAGGACACATGTTTTGGCGTGTTTTATTATTCATAGTTTGCTTAACAGTAATAGAATATTCTTATATGCTATAAATGACCAGTTGTCACAGATCAAAACTGGGAATATAATCCCAGAGAAGGGGGGAAAAAACGGTCAGCTATTTTTAAATTCAAGAAACAGTATGTTTAGGTTATATATACATGCGTATATCCTACATAAACAATGTATGAATACATTAGATATCTATATATCTAATAGACTGTATCTCTGTTGCTGCAGCAGCAGAGAGTTTATTCTGTTTTGACATTTTGTATTACATTCTTCCCTTAAATTATCATGTTTACAGTGATTGTTTTATATGTATTTTTTATGTATGTCGCTTTGGATAAAAGCGTCTGCCAAATACGTCTTACATTTTGCCTAAAATGAGAACGCATCATAATCAGTGGCGGCTGGTGAATTTTGTTTTAGGTGGGGCTGAAATTTTGTAAACCAAACCCCTGTAGGGGGTCATCCTCCCCCAGAATATTTATTTGTGATTTTCACATTCAAATATTGAAGATCTTTGCTCCTTCTCAACTCTGTGCTTATATTATTTTCACAAAATACAACCAATAGTACTTTAATGTTAAATCTTACTTGTGAAAAGTAATCCCCCGATTCTTATTTTCAACAGTCCGCTCATTTGAGCAGGAAAATGCTGAACACCAGTCATCTTTGTTTTCTACCTGTCAACTGTCAGTTTAGGCTGCTTGCCGGCTCCTCATCACTACTACAAGATGGCGGCCAAATTGCTCGCGTCACAGCAGCCAATGCTGCGTCTACTAATAAGATGTCTATGGTTATAACCTCATTGCAAACACGGCAATCTGTTGCGTCCACTGCATCGCTACCTTATTCATACTTTTTGTAAAGTGTTTTTTTTAAGCAGGGTTGCATGAGGTACTTGTACATAACGTTACGTTAGTCAATGTATCACACACAGTAACGTAACGTTAGACGGCGGTCAGCAGCACCGCATATTTTAGCCACCTACAAAAAGACAAACATAGTCAAATAAAGGTCAGTTAAAATGTATACTATATTAAGAATATGTGTACATATTGCATCGGGCCCTGACATCTAAAAAGTACAACTCTGTTCATTGTTATGTTCATGTATTTGTTATGTTTTTCATGTGTACGCACACATAAACACACATACAGTATGAGATGAGATCAATGAGATAAGGTAAGAACAGGATAGAAATTGCTGTGGAACCAGTTAAAATGCAATATGCCATGGAAAACAATGTTAACACTTTTGTGCAAATAAGTACAGTTGCACTTGTTTTTTCAAATGTGTTTATTCTGTAAAGGAATGAGTTACATGTTTAAAATGACTGGTTAATAGTGCTATAATGAAGTGCAATGTCAGCACTATTTTTTTTCCTACAACTTCAAATGCACTTGTTTTAATAAATAAATACAGCGTTTTAAAAGCATACACAATCTGTGTAAATATATTAGTCTGTGGTTAAAAGGACTTAAAAGGACTCGAAACTCAAAATGCAGGACTTGGGACTTGACTTGAGACTTTCCAGTCTTGACTTTGGACTTGACTCAGGACTTGCCTGTCTTGACTCGGGACTTGACTCGAGACTTGAGGGCAAAGACTTGAGACTTACTTGTGACTTGCAAAACAATGACTTGGTCCCACCTTTGGTAATTTGCATAACACTATTAATCGGCAAAGGCGATCATATAGGGCTGGGCAATATATCGAATATACTCGATATATCGCAGGTTTGTCTCTGCGCGATATAGAAAATGACTATATTGTGAGTATTCAAGTATACATTCTCACGCAGTTGCTTTTAGCTGCGGGCAATACACTACAGGCTCTTCTCACTCTTTCTTGCCTCTCCTTCTCACAGAGACGTAAAACAAGCGCACCTTCTTACATACGTCACATACTGTCGCACGTGCAATGTCATACGTCCTCGCCGAGCAGAGAGGTAGCGGCATGGCTAACATTAGCTGTGATGCTAGCGGAGCGGTGCGAGTGGTAATACAAGAGAGAGAGAGAAGGTGCGAGTCTGGTAACAAATGAAGGAAGAATAATTAATTCCCAAGAAAAACAATAGGGGGTCCATCGTCTGGCGGTGGTTTGGCTTCAAGCGGGAATATGTTGAACAGACAACCATAATATGTCAAGTATGCGGCAAAAGCGTTGCTACAAAAAGTAGCAGCACTGCTAATTTGTAGCATCATTTGAAAAGTCACCCGCTAGAGCATGGGTGTCAAACTCTGGCCCGTGGGCCGAAATTGCCCCGCCGTGTAATTTCACTTGGCCCTTGAGGCAATATCAAATTAACACTAGAGCTGGCCTGCCGATTATATACAGCGGCGGTGCCGCGATAACACCGCATTCACTGCTAATTCTCAAACTTGCCAACCCTCCCGGGAGACTCCCAAATTTCAGTGCCCCTCCCAAAAATCATCACAGCCGCTTTTCATCCAGTCCAACAAGTGCTGGCCCAGTCACATAATATGTGTGGCTTCTGCACGCACACACAAGCGAATGCAACGCATACTTGATCAACAGCCATACAGGTCACACTGAGGGTTGCCGTATAAACAACTTTAACACTGTTAGAAATATGCACCACACTGTGAACCCACACCAAACAAGAATGACAAACACATTTCGGGAGAACATCCGTACCGTAACACAACATAAACACAACAGAACAAACAAGTTGTGTGTGTGTGTGGGGTTGGTGGTAGCGGGGGGTGTATTTTGTAGCGTCCCGGAAGATATAGTGCTGCAAAGGGTTCTGGGTATTTGTTCTGTTGTGTTTATGTTGTGTTACGGTGCGGATGTTCTCCCGAAATGTGTTTGTCATTCTTGTTTGGTGTGGATTCACAGTGTGGCATATATTTCTAACAGTGTTAAAGTTCTTTATACGGCCACCCTCGGTGTAACCTGTATCGCTGTTTATCAAGTATGCGTTGCATTCACGTGTGTGTGCGTACAGAAACCGCACATATCTTGTGACTGGGCGGGCACGTTGTTAGAATGGATGAAAAGCGGACGTGACGACAGCTCGTAGAGGACGTTAAAGGCAGTGCCTTTAATGCATGCCCTCAAGACTGTGGGTGGACTACGAGATATAAAGACTGATGAACACCTTCGTTCAATAATGAAGGTTGCCTCAGCTCAAAGCCTGAGCCCCGACATTAATGAACTAGCATCCAAGAAAAGATGCCAGGTATCTGGCTTGGGCACATCAGATTAGATCAGTGTGTTGCAAACTGAGCAGTTTAAAGTCCTGAATGGTTGGTTTATTCATTGTTATTTTATTTTAAAATTTATTAGCCTGTGGAAAAAGTTAATGTTGATATTTACCTCAGAAGGCTGCAAATAGAAAAGAGGCATTCAATTTGTATTTAAATTGTATTTGATATGACATTGATATTTTTTTAATTATTATTATTATTATTTGAAACTTGATTTTGCATGTCACTATACAGTTATATAATCCTTGCTTGTTCAATATTCAATGCAAAACTTGTTTGGGTCCCTATTAAAAGGTTAATTTGTTCAACCTTGGCCCACGGCTTTGTTCAGTTTTAAATTTTGGCCCACTCTGTATTTGAGTTTGACACCCCTGCGCTAGAGAATGAAGAGTGCTTGAAACTCCGCATGTCAACATCTCCGTTCGGTGCCACACCCACAAAATGCCGAAGCAACAATTTCCACATCAACACTGTATGAAAAAAATAGTCTAAAACAGAAGGAGATAACATCCGCAGTAACCTACCACATAGCGAAGGACATACACTATTTGATTTCCTATTATGCAGCTAATTTTTATTTGACAGTTTTTGAAATATCTTGTGTGACATCATGCACAAAAGTGCACTTTATTTGTTTTTAACTATTGTGGTGGCGTTCTGTACAAAAAGTGAACTTTAATTTAATGTTGTTTTGATATGTCATTTTAGTGACATCATGCACAAAAGTGCCCTAATAGCTTGTTTTAAAATGTCTCTAACAATCTTGCACTTTCTGTTTTGGAAATTACATGAATGTTTGTGCCACTGCTTAATAACTGTTTAATAAATACAGTTTTGGTAAATTGACTTAGTTGTGATTTCCCTCTCTGCATGAAAGTTTAAAATTAGCATATACTGTATTAATGCAGTATGAACAAGAATGTTTTAATGTAGACACATAGAATCATCATACTGCTGTGATTATATGCATCAAGTGTTCATTCAAGGCTAAGGCAAAATATCGAGATATATATCGTGTATCGTGACATGGCCTAAAAATATTGAGATATTAATAAAAGGCCATATCGCACAGCCCTACTATCACATACTTTTTTCCAAAAATCGGCGAGCTCATCCCTGATAAAAAATGTCTATTATACAACATAAGTCTATTGTTTATACTGTAATTTTTAAGTCTGGGCTCCGGCTAATGTAACGGCAGTAAACCTGCTAGTTAGCAGGAGCATTTTTACGTCACTTGAAAGAACTTTACAGCTGGAGCAGGCAGGAGAATGGATGTCAACAGTGTCGCAAGGACAGAAAGTACCACGGAGGCTCAACCAACAAAAGCAGAGGACAAATTGGTACCAAAAAGAAGAAAGAGGAACTCCTTTGTTTTTGTTAAAAACATCAAGACACCAACCAAACAACAATAGGCTAATCTGCAAAACATGCCGCCAACAAGTCGCTGCTAGCGTTGCTTTTCTATCACTTGGATACAATTGAAGGCTAACGTTACTTTTCTATCACTTGGAGATAAGTGAAAGCATGTACAGAGACTGTTAAAATGTAACAAAATACATACGCTACCTCAAAACCACAAACTAATGAAAAGAAAAAACACACCAAACGAACCCGACAGAGTTGTTGTCCATATGACAAGCGGTACTGCAGACACCAAAATGATATCTCTAAATTCATATACGTACACATGGCCCTTGTGTATACCGTGTAAAAAGTAGGGCAAGTACTAAAAATGTGAAATTGACATTGATTTCATGTGTGTGTTTGTATATATACTGTAGTTTTAAAGGCCTACTGAAACCCACTACTACCGACCACGCAGTCTGATAGTTTATATATCAATGATGAAATCTTAACATTGCAACACATGCCAATACGGCCGGGTTAACTTATAAAGTGACATTTAAAATTTCCCGGGAAATATCCGGCTGAAACGTCGCGGTATGATGACGTATGCGCGTGACAAAGTCAGTTTAACGGAAGTTATGGTACCCCGTAGAATCCTATACAAAAAGCTCTGTTTTCATTTCATAATTCCACAGTATTCTGGACATCTTTTGCAATTTGTTTAATGAACAATGAAGGCTGCAAAGAAGACAGTTGTAGGTGGGATCGGTGTATTAGCAGCGGACTACAGCAACACAACCAGGAGGACTTTGTTGGAGAGCAGACGCGCTAGCCGGCGACCTCACCTTGACTTCCTACGTCTCCGGGCCGCCAAACGCATCGGGTGAAGTCCTTCGTCCTTCTGCCAATTGCTGGAACGCAGGTGAGCACGGGTGTTGATGAGCAGATGAGGGCTGGCTGGCGTAGGTGGAGAGCTAATGTTTTTAGCATAGCTCTGTGCGGTCCGGTTGCTAAGTTGCTAAGTTAGCTTCAATGGCGTCATTAGCACAGCATTGTTAACCTTCGCCAGCCTGGAAAGCATTAACCGTGAATTTACATGTCCACGGTTTAATAGTATTGTTGATTTTCTATCTATCCTTCCAGTCAGGGATTTATTTTTTTTGTTTCTATATGCAGTTAAAGCACGATGCTATCACGTTAGCTCGTAGCTAAAGCATTTCGCCGATGTATTGTCGTGGAGATAAAAGGCACTGAATGTCCATTTCGCGTTCTCGACTCTCATTTTCAAGAGGATATAGTATCCGAGGTGGTTTAAAATACAAATCCGTGATCCACAATAGAAAAAGGAGAGTGTGGTATCCAATGAGCCAGCTTGTACCTAAGTTACGGTCAGAGCGAAAAAAGATACGTCCATCACTGCCTCTCAAGTCCTTCACTGTAACGTTCCTCATCTACGAATCTTTCATCCTCGCTCAAATTAATGGGGTAATCGTCACTTTCTCGGTCCGAATCTCTCTCGCTCCATTGTAAACAATGGGGAATTGTGAGGAATACTAGCTCCTGTGACGTCACGCTACTTCCGGTACAGGCAAGGCTTTTTTTTATCAGCGAGCAAAAGTTGCGAACTTTATCGTCGATTTTCTCTACTAAATCCTTTCAGCAAAAATATGGCAATATCGCGAAATGATCAAGTATGACACATAGAATGGATCTGCTATTCCCGTTTAAATTTTAAAAAATCATTTCAGTAGGCCTTTAAGAAAAAATTATGTATTGTCAGAAACGTCCTCTTAACCAGGGCACTTTATTTCACATTTCGTTCTTTTGTGTTTTTGTTAGCTGAAGAAATGAGCTTAGCTAAATGTTTTTTTAAAGAAGATTGGAGATTATATTTGACTTTTCTTATGTTATTTTCAAGGCTTTTTCTTATCTCAAAACACCTCTTAAGTTGGGATCCTATTATCCAAAATCACTTGTCTTACTTGTTGGTACTTGTTTTTGTGTACTTGGGATCCCCAACAGTCCCGAAAATTTAAAAACAAGACATGGTGGTGGAGATATTTAGTTACGTCAACGAATATTTCTATTGAAGGGTTAGTTTATGAGCCAAATTATATCAGGATATGAGTTTTGATCTATATCGCCCAGCCCTACACACGTGTTAGCAACAGTTTAGGGATGTTCTCTGTGTTAATTGAGTGTTAAAGTAGGCATTTTGATGGCATTATGTTAATATGTATGAGGGCACATGTGTACCTTATTTGAGTGTCACATTATTTAGCTATAGATGACCCTGTTGTTCAGCAATGTTTGCTGGTAATATCAAGATTCAGTATATGCTGTTGAGTCTACCAGAGATGTATTCATCTAGTTTATTAATACCATTAAAAATATTTTTTTGATTTTAACAAAAAGCACCAAAGATGCTATAATGTGGTCATCCGTGTCGAATAAAACACTTTGCTTTCCCTACACAACAACAACTAAGGTTTTAGTTTTTGTTAAGAAAATTGACAATGAAAATACGGTGGATTGGACCAACAATTATAATATTCATTAATAGGACTTAACATGACGTTAGTTTATTTGCACAACCAGGTCTTCGTAGTTATATTTACGTATAGCAACCACAAAAGAAAACAAACTAAAGCGACCTCTTGTCCTTTCTTTTTTTTTTTAGTTCTGCTGTAACTATATGGTAAAGAAAAAAATTAATTGCACCACAGAAAGTCTCTCAAACAAATCAATTGTTCAAACAAACATTTTACAAAGTGCTCGCTGCTAACACAGGCATAATCCGATTGTATACCACAAAATGTTGAAAGTGATATTTTAAAAAAGCCATTACCTTTGATGCACTTTTGGGTTTTTTTCTTGAATGGCTTTATGAACAATGTTTTTCAGGACTCTATGAAAGCTCTTTCTTATCTCTCTATTTGAACTATTGGAATACCCAAGAACTGAACAGCAATACAGCATTTTCTGCTCAAACTTTACACTCACTCTCACTCATTTTAATGGTACGCTCAAGCTGGTTGACCATCATGTGAATTAAGCCACTAAGAAGAAAAACGGACGTGACGTCATATGCAATCCAGCAATAAGGGCAGAAAGGAAAGGAAATGTCAACGCAACCATGGAAAACACTCAAACAATTATTGTAAACACAATTCTAAAATCAAATTAAACATTAATCATTAACCCCTTAAAATGAATGTGCAAAAATAAGGAATACATAAGTGCTACAAAACAGTGCAACGTGTGAAAATGTAAACCTAGAGCAGGGGTCACCAACCTTTTTGAAACCAAGAGCTACTTCTTGGGTACTGATTAATGCGAAGGGCTACCAGTTTGATACACACTTAAATAAATTGCCAGAAATAGCCAATTTGCTCAATTTACCTTTAACTCCATGTTATTATTAATAATTAATGACATTTACACTTAATTGAATGGTTTAAAAGAGGAGAAAACACGAAAAAAATGACAATTACATTTTGAAACATAGTTTATCTTCAACTTCGACTCTTTAAAATTCAAAATTCAACCGAAAAAAAGAAGAGAAAAACTTAAAAAAAGAATTTATGGAACATCATTAGTAATTTTTCCTGATTAAGATTAATTTTAGAATTTTGATGACATGTTTTAAATAGGTCAAAATCCAATCTACACTTTGTTAGAATATATAACAAATTGGACCAAGTTATATTTCTAACAAAGACAAATCATTATTTCTTCTAGATTTTCCAGAACAAAAATGTTAAAATAAATTCAAAAGACTTTAAAATAAGATTTAAATTTGATTCTACAGATTTTCTAGATTTGCCAGAATAATTTTTTTGAATTTTAATCATAATAAGTTTGAAGAAATATTTCACCAATATTCTTCGTAGAAAAAACAGAAGCTAAAATGAAGAATTAAATTAAAATGTATTTATTATTCTTTACAAT
Source organism: Entelurus aequoreus (assembly GCF_033978785.1). NCBI lineage: Eukaryota > Metazoa > Chordata > Actinopteri > Syngnathiformes > Syngnathidae > Entelurus > Entelurus aequoreus. The sequence goes on from NC_084732.1 coordinate 59,615,501, forward strand.
AAAAAAAATTAATTTACTTGAACATTGATTTAAATTGTCAGGAAAGAAGAGGAAGGAATTTAAAAGGTAAAAAGGTATATGTGTTTAAAAATCCTAAAATCATTTTTAAGGTTGTATTTTTTCTCTAAAATTGTCTTTCTGAAAGTTATAAGAAGCAAAGTAAAAAAAAAAAAAGAATTTATTTAAACAAGTGAAGACCAAGTCTTTAAAATATTTTCTTGGATTTTCAAATTCTATTTGAGTTTTGTCTCTCTTAGAATTAAAAATGTCGAGCAAAGCGAGACCAGCTTGCTAGTAAATAAATAAAATTCAAAAAATAGAGGCAGCTCACTGGTAAGTGCTGCTATTTGAGCTATTTTTAGAACAGGCCAGCGGACTACTCATCTGGTCCTTACGGGCTACCTGGTGCCCTCGGGCACCGCGTTGGTGACCCCTGACCTAGAGAAACCTGAGAAGAACCATCATCTGCATATTTGGTGCCAGGAAATTTGGACGATTCCAGGAGAATTGGAATGTAAGACCCGGTTCCCCTTTTTGATCAAATACAATTGAATAAGGAACCAGTTTAAATATTGTGTTGACATTGTATAAATGTACAGTTGATACATGTGATCAGTATCAGCCAATTTCAGAAAACCCTGATCGGAACTTGGGATGCAACGATTAACCAGTTTTACTATTTACCGTTATTAAAAACATCCCGGTTATTTAATTGCAAAAGCTCCACAACACCGTGTGTTTCAGTCCTCCTCATTAGCCTTTTTGTATCTGCACTGCAACCACAAAGTTTCCACATTGTGGGATTAATGATGTATATCCTATAAACGGACATATCCTGGTACGTCATTTTCGGCACAACCTGCACAGAACAAAAACAAAGTTACACCAGCGGCGCAAGCGCTTATACGCACCTATTGAGCGACATGTTAGCATGCTACATTAGCTTGAAAATGAAAAAAAAAACTTTTCCTACTCAAAAAAGTGGGAAGTTTTGGAACATTTGGGGTACTTAGAAAATGACCAGAGAATCAGTGAAGACGATGGCTCACACATTTGCAAAACCTGCCAAAAGAAACCCACGCCTAAAAGTAGGGCTTGGTGATATGGACGAAAAAGTATATCTGGATATATTTTTACTTGAATTGGATATTCGATATATATCTCGATATATTTTCTGGTGAAAATATACATATAAAATGTATTAATTATTGTCAGTGGCACTTTTATTAAAACCCAGTTAGTCAAGATGTGTATTAACATCACAAAAAACAAACTGTTTAAGTAGCACAAAATTACATAACATAAATAAAATAGAAAAACAAAGAATGTATCCATAAAATAAAAAAAATATTCTTTCTGCATAAAATAAATGACATAGTTGTGCAAATAATAAAACATGTATCAAACTGAGATAAAACATAAATTTGTAGGCAGGCACTTTTTAATTCCCAGCTACTGTCTTGTAAAACACCAATGAAAATGAAATGTAGCATTTAGATAGGCTATACTGTAGCAACAGTCTGCCACAATAATGTGTGTTCTTAAATGTGTATACCACGTTTTCCAGTTTTGAGATCAGATCAGTTCATTCATAGTTGTGATGCCTTCAGTGACAATCTACAATGTCATGTAGTCATATATAGTCATGAAAATAAAGTAAACACAATGAATGAGGTGTGTCCAAACACACACACACACACACATATATACATATATATATATATATATACTAAATATACATATTTTATATACACACATACATATATAAAATATATTTATGTGTGTGTGTATATATATATATATATATATATATATATATATATATATATATATATATATATATATATATATATATTTATGCACATATATTCTGATTAAACAGACATAGTTTAGCCCTTTCTTGGTAACAATACAAACAACATAGTAAAATAGTATAATTATTACCTTTCACTCCATACAATTGTTTGCGCAAAATAGGTAAACAAAAGCAAAAATAATTGCCACATGGCGTTTACAAACAATATATAAATAGGTACGATATATTTGAACAACGCAGCAAAAAATAAATATGGACGAGAACAAAAAATAAATAGTGATCTTAACACACTAGTGTCAACCCAGTATCGACACTAGCCTGGTAATGTATGTCGATATGTGGATCGATCCACCCATCTCTCGTGGGTTACCCATCGCGGGGTTCCCCATTTCGGGATATACCCGCTCTTGCATTTTCTGGAGCTCGTTGATAATTAATGTTAATCATTTATATTGATGATCTTGTATGTTTATAATTGATGAATGTATATGGGCACGACCGTGCTAACATAATTTTTAAAGAGACACTCTGAGGAGGCAACCATAGCTTTACAATGTATAATGCATCGATCTTTATCTTGTTATGTTATGATAGTCTGTCAACTTAAAAGTGAAAAATTAACCAAGAGAGAAAAAAACCAAGCACCGCAAAATGGATTTTGTCATTTGACACCAGCGTGTCTGGAAGCAGAGGGTTTAAAACTAACAACAACCATACAACAATAAAAACATAGTGGAACGTACCTAACGGGTGACAAATGAAGACAATAGTCCTTTTGCGATAAATGTTGTTTTACGGTGAAATAGCGGCGATTTGTCCTTAATGCAAGCAAACACTTGATCCGGTGCTCATTTTCTTACAGCTATTTTCTTCTTCTCCGTGGGAAGGAAGTCATCCTTGCAGCGGAAGACAAAAGGGGCGGGCGTTATAACTATTACAACCAATCAAATGACAAATATTTTTACATTGAGCGAATAGGATTCCTCCTTTGAAATTTAGCAGGAAAGCCATTCGTTGGCTCAGCACAGAAGGCTGAGTTGAAATGCTTCAACACCGGGAGAAGAGCTGCTGGAATGCACTTATTTGTAGTTGTTGTTAAGAAAAGCAAAATAAGACCACCTAACACTTGAATTAAATGATGGATAGATCTCTACTTGTTAATGATTATTCCATACAATGCTGATGACATTGTTTTCTACATTTAACCCATAAGAAACCATGTCAGCAACACTATTGAGCTCAAATGTATCGTAGTTTATGCGTGACTCTTCAAGTTTGTCAGTGACGTATAGGAAACATGTAGTGGTCGTTGTCACGTGACAGTCATGTGACGACCCCAGGTTATGGCTTTCCAAAACTGGCAGTGTGACAGTTTTTGTTTTGTTTTTAAACTTGTTTTATTAAACAAAACACAACATTTACAACAAAAATCAGCAAGTGAAAATTCCAAACATATATTGCCAGGAGGGGCATTGTGGAAAAGTACAAATAAGGACAGAAAATATACATACATAACAAAAATATAGCAAATCACAAAAAGAAAAAAAAACACACACATAGAAGGTACATTATAAACTAGGCGTTGTCTCACAGGTTTAGTCCTTAAATCGTTCCATAGCTTGTTTTTTGTGCTGTTGGATGAAAAAAAAATGGCAGAGTTCTTTGAGAAAGTTGAAGAAGGATGGCTTTATATAAATAACTTTATATTTGCAAATAAGAATAAATACTAATGACAATTATTGTATTTGAAACATTTTATTTTATTGTGTGAGCTACGAGAGATATTTTCATTTCCCCAAGGTGGATTATTAAAGTATCTATCTATCTATCTATCCATCTATTCATCTATCTATCTACTTAAAGGTTTGGTGAGAGCCCGGATAAAATTGGGATTTTGTCTTTATAGTTTGACGGCTAATTTACAGACTTTTAATATTTTTAATTTTTTATTTGTTAAACCTATCTATCTACAGTTGTGGTCAAAAGTTTACATACACTTGTAAAGAACATAATGTCATGGCTGTTTCCAATAATTTCTACAACTCTTGTTTTTTTGTGATAGAGTGATTTGAGCACTTACTTGTTGGTCACAAAAAACATTCATGAAGTTTGATTCTTTTATGAATTTATTATGGGTCTACTGAAAATGTGACCAAATCTGCTGGGTCAAAAGTATACATACAGCAATGTTAATATTTGGTTACATGTCCCTTGGCAAGTTTCACTGCAATAAGGCGCTTTTGGTAGCCATCCACAAGCTTCTGGCAAGCTTCTGGTTGAATTTTTGACCACTCCTCTTGACAAAGTTGGTGCAGTTCAGCTAAATTTGTTGGTTTTCTGACATGGACTTGTTTCTTCAGCATTGTCCGCACATTTAAGTCAGGACTTTGGGAAGGCCGTTCTAAAACCTTAATTCTAGCCTGATTTAGCCATTCCTTTACCACTTTTGGCGTGTGTTTGGGGTCATTGTCCTGTTGGAACACCCATCCAGTTTATTGTGATGTCACGCTCGCGCCAATCTATGTAATTTCAACCAATTCCAGGGAATTAGGCCTCGTAACTTTGTCCAATGCATGCAATCTGAATCTGTCCAGGTAGATCGAAGTCTCCACATCCAGCCAGGGCCCCGCAAAGCCCGTCCATCTAGCTCTAGGAAAGGCCTAGAAAAGGTGGCCCAAAAATAGCCTGTTCCTCCTCAACCCGGACAGCTTACCGCGGCTGTCTGGTCATCCCTTTCTGCGGTCGAAACACAAACAAAAAGAAGATACCCCTTATAATCGCAAAGTGGAATGTGCAAACCTACTTGGACGCATCCAAGGAATCCACCCGTCACCGCAGTAGAACAGCAACGGTTGCCCACAAGCTGAGAAAATACAACGTGGAAACCAGCTTTCATGGCGAGGACTCGCTAACAGAAGTTCTGGAAAGGGCTCCCCCAGACTCTCGCCGCCTCCATGGGGTAGGCTTCGCTGTGAAGACCAGTCTGCTTAAAAAGCTCCCAGAAACACCAACAGGCATCAGCGAAAGGCTGATGACCTGGTGGATTCCCCTCACGAAAGGTTGACATGCAACTCTCATCAGCGCATACGCACCAACCCGAGATGCTAGTGAGGACTTGAAGGACAGCTCCTACAACACACTGGACTATGTCATCCAGAAGACACCACCTAGTGACAAACTTATGCTAATGGGCGACTTCAATGCTCACGTGGGATCTGGCTACGGGCTCTGGGAAGGCATACTTGGCAAACATGACATTGGCAAGCTGAATGACAATGGTCTCAAACTACTAACACTCTGTTCAGAGCACCAACTTGTCATTACCAATACCATCTTTCAGCAAAAAAACAAACTGAAGACCTCGTTGCAGCATCCAAGAGCCAAACACTGGCATCTGCTAGATTATATAATCACCAGACGAGCTGACCAGAGAGAGTTCCAGATCTGGATGGACCACAGGTTGATTTGATCAAAAGACAACCTAGAAATTTGCCCGCAGCACCACAAACAGGCTTCCAGCAAGAAGTTCAACTGCGGTACCCTTAAATCCCTCCCACCCATTCACCATCTTAGAAGCTGATTTGCAGCCAAACTGTACAGCATCCAGGAAAGCTCTTCCATTGAGGACACAAACACTACCTGGAACACACTGCGTTCGTCTATCTACCGTGCTGCTGAGGAATCAATGGGATTCACCAAAAAACGTCACTAAGACTGGTTTGACGAAAATGCACCTGACATTCATAACCTTCTAAAGGATAAACGCAAGGCACACTCAGCTTCTCTAGCCAACCTTCAATCAGCAGCTCTTAGGAAGAAATTGTCCACTATCAAAGCAGAAGCACAAATAGCTCTATGGCAGATGGAGAATGATTGGTGGGTCAAGAAAGCGAAAGAAATTAAATCTCTTGCAGATGCCAACAACACGCATGGCTTCAAAAACATGTATGGGCCCGAGAGCAGAAACATCGCACCTGTCAGATCTGCAGATGGCACCCCCCTCATAAAGTAACAACAACACATTCTAGAACATTGGGCAGAGCACTTCAGCACTGTACTAAACCAGAGTAACCCCACAGACCCGACCATCCTAGATTAATTCCCCAGCTTCCCTTCTGTCCCTCAACTTGATGAAGCTCCTGAATTTCATGGAGTCCGGAAAGCAATCAATTGCCTTAAAAACAATAAAAGTGCAGGTTCTGACTCCATCCCAGCTGAAGTATTCAAGTGTGGAGGTTACCTCCTCACTCGCCGGCTACTTCAGCTCATCTCTGCCATCTGGACAACTCACAACTCACTCTCCCGCAAGACTGGAAAGATGCCACCATTATCACCTTATATAAAAAGAAAGGTGATAAATTGTTTTGTGACATCAGCAGAGGTGTCTCACTTCTTTCAGTTGCAGGCAAAATCCTGACAAGGATCATGTTCTCCCGTCTGGCTGTGCACATTTCTGAGAACATCTTGCCAGAAACCCAGTGTGGATTCCATAAGGACCATAGCACAACGGACAGGCCAAGGTGGTTCGAATTGGTGGACAACTGTCCGACCACTTCGATGTCAAGATTGGAGTGAAACAAGGATGCGTCTTAGCCCTGGTTATTTTCAACATATTCCTTACTGCAGTCACCATCATTTCCCATAAGCATCTGAAAAACACGGACATGTGTTTAAAATTTGATTCCTATCCCCATGTTTATTCAACTGACATTGAATAAACATGGTTAAAAAGCTTGTTGTTTCAGCGTTGTAATTTTGTTGTAGAATATTGGTTGGAAAATGATCAAAATTCAATGGTCAAATCAACGTTAGAACCCAACATTCATTAAACGTCAGGACCTAATTCAAAAAGTTCTCAACGTTGTTTTGATGTCTTGTGCCTGCTGGGAGGAGAGGTGAGGGAAATGACAAAGAGCATGAGAGGTATTAGAAAAGATACACAGTACCCAGTGATGAAAGAGGATGTGATAGCAATGTCTGTCAAGGAAAAGGCAGAAATTATAGCAAAATCATTAGTGAGAATACACAGCTTGGAAAATTTGATAGAAAGGGGTAAACGTGGTCAGTAGGAAACAAAAGCAGACTACCCTGGTGGTCTGGATGGTAGAGAAGATATAGAAGGTATAATGGATGCTCAGTTAACATTAGATGAAATGAGAAGGGCAATATTACGAGCATCACCATCAGCTCCGGTTAAGGACATGTGTTACATATTGCATGATTCAGCAGGTGGGGTTTATAGCTGCCATGAAAGTGCTAGGAATTTACAATAAAATATGGGAGGTTGGAACTCTGCCTCAAAGATGGAAAGAGCTGGTGATTGTCCCGATTAGAAAGCCAGGGAAGGATCCTATCCCGAACAATTGAAGGGCTATAGCTCTGACCTCCCACTTGGGGAAAGTCATGGAGAAGATGATAACTGAGAGGCTGGTGTATTTTGGGGAAAGTAATAGGATTCTATCTGCACACCAGAGTGGGTTTGGGGGAGGAAGAGGAACTATGGATCCTGTAATATGTCTGGAAGCGGATATAAGGAAAGCTCAGTTTAATAAAGGGTCAGTGTTGGCAGTATTTTTTGATGTGGAGAAGGCTTACGACATGGTCTGGAAAAAGGGTGTAATTAACTGTGAATGTGTCAATCCTAAAAGACGCGGAGAACAGCTAACAGTTTGTACCTCATTTAATGGTGAGTACACAGGCAACAAAAAGCGATGGCGGTAAAAATTACTCACATCATGAAAAAAAAACACAAAAGGGCAATGGTGGCAAAATTACTTAAACCATGAAAAAACAACAGAAAACACTGGTGCCAAAAACTACTCACACCAGGAAAATACAGTTGACTACAAAACAGGCAGGAGACTGGCCAGACCTGAAGAAGGCAAGGTAACAAAGTAGCATGATCAAAAAGGTAGTGTAGCTCATGGACGTGGGGAACACAATGAGAGATACCAGTGGATACCAGGCCAATCAGCCTAAATAGTAGGTGACTAATTAGGATCAGGTGCTGCCAGTCTCCTGGAGCCGGCCACAGCCAAAATACAAAAGAGACAGAGAGAGTCGAGGAGAACACCACCACAACAGCATGGCCACAATATAACATAATTAAGTTAGGGTTGATTGGTATTCTGGGTCGAATTTTGAGATGGATTAAATATTTATTTTTTTCTAAATAGGTTTGTAAAGGTTAGAGTTGGATCCGAGCTGTCGAGAATGTACCGAGTGGAAAATTGTGCTCCCCAAGTGAGTGTGATTGGCCTCATTTCATTTTATTTTATGGTCAATGATATCTCTGAACATGTTGAAGGCAGTATTGGGAGTTCATTATTTGTAGATGATGGATCTTCATGGAAAATGTTTGCCACATCACAAATAAAAGAAAGTAAGTGTAGTGGAAGAATGGGCTTATCGGTGGGGTTTTAAGTTTTCAGTGGAAAGACAAAAACAATAGTGTTCATGCGAAAAAGAAGACTTCTTACTCCCATTACATTGTATGGCCAAGTAATAGAACAATAAAAAAATTTAAAAAAGGAATTTAAGTTTTTGAGTTTGTGGATGAACATGGAATGCACATGTTGTCAGCATTAGGCCCTTTTCCAATTGTGGGGCAGCGTAGCTCTGTTGGTAGAGCAATACACTTCACCCACCTGCTCCCAGTGCCACCCACACTGGTTTAAATGTAACTTAGATAGCGGGTTTCACTATGTAAAGCGCTTTGAGTCACTAGAGAAAAGTTATGTATAAAATTAATTCACTTCACTTCCATTGCAGGAACTTTTTCAGGAACTTTCCTTCTTATAAATAAAGTTCCCCAGGTGTTTCCACCAAAAACTACACGGGTACATTTAGTTCTTCCTGAACCATTCAGAGTTCATCTTAGCCGGGTGGGACTTTTCCAAGCGGCCAGGAACCTTTTAGGTAATACTGTCTGTGTATTTACAGTACATGGTATCAGTGTAGAAATATAGTAAACCACTCCTCCATACGTGGTCAGCCTGATTTGTATAAACTAACCTGAACTGTGAAATGCAGTGGAAACACAAACCACACACCTCTACAGGAACCTATAAGTCCAGGAACCTATAAGTCCAGGAACCAGAGGTTCCTGAACTTTTTGTGGAAAAGGACCAATTGTTTCCAGATCTAAAACAATATTTATTGTGATGAAATGAATGGCAGGAGTAGAGAGGGGCACCAGCAGAGCAGCCATGAAAAGGTTTTATATAGCTATAAAAAGGGCGATTTTAGATTATGGCTGTATGTCAGCAGCAAAAAGTGTGTTAAAGAAAGTGGGACCAGTTCAGACATAAGCACTGAGAGTGTGTTGAGGAGCTTTCAGGACAACTCCTCTTTCTGCACTACAGGTAGAGATGGGGGACATGCCATTACAGTTGAGAAATACGCAGTTGACTTTGCAGAACTGGGTTAGTCTCGAAGGTCACTCTGAAATGCTGCACCCAACAAGAAGGGTGATGTTACAGTACTGGGAGAGTGAGGGAGCTAAAGAATATTTTTTTTAGCATGGAGCAGGAGAATAGCAGAAGACATGAAATCAACACAAATGCAGTTGTCTTTTCAACCTTTAACAGTTACTCCTCCATGGTTGTTCCCTGCCGCTTCGGTGGATATACGGCCTAGCAAAAGGCCAAAGGGTGACTGGAAGTGTGGCAGTGATGGTTGGTCTTCTACCATTTTGTTTGAACACAAAATACAGCTTGTTTACGCCAATATTTACAGACGGATCGAAAGATTCAATCACAGAAAACACAGGGTTTGCTTTTGTATTACCAAGGCTCCGGATTGCAGTTAAAGAAAGAACAATTAACCATTTGGCACTGTTTACAGTTGAGCTATTGGCAATCGAGCAGCACTACAGTGGGTGGAAGAGTCACAGCTAAAAAAGGTGGTGGTCTGCACCGACTCCAGGTCAGTGTTAATCCCTATTCAAAATTATTGGTCGCAAAGCAGACAAGATATGAAATACTGTTTAGGCTTACCAGCGTAAGTAATGTTTTTATGGGTTCCGGCTCAAACAGGCATAAAGGGCAATGAATTGGCAGACACTAACGCTTAAGCAGCTCAGAGAGGTATCTCTCAGTAAGACAAAGGCAAAATCATTAATTAAATGGAAATCTTTGTGGCAATCGCATTGGGACATGAGTACAACAGGAAGACACGTATATGAACACAGTAGCAACATGAAGAACTGTAAGGGCGAACACAAAAAGAGGAAGGAATCATATCACGCATTAGATTAGGACACCTCAGACTGAATAAGACATTGCACCTTTGAAGCAAACACTCAACAGGATTGTGTGACAGCTGCCATGAGATAGAGTCAGTGGAACAATCCTTCATTGTGGGAAATGCAGTAGAGAAAGGAAAAAACTAAGAGAGGAAGTTAGAAGACATGGACAGAAGGAGATTACTCTTCAAATGTTACAAAGCGGCAACCAGAACATTTTAGTGAATTTAAATGAAGAGACAGGTTTATGGAATATCATTTAGTATGGGAAGGTAAAGTATATGTTTGTGAGGGAGGGAACTCTGGTTCTCACTCCAATACAGTAGGTGGCAAATATGTACTTTTAATGTTGAGTACCTCGCCATGAAACAAGAAGAGAGAGAGCGAAGAATGTCTGCTCTCTTCACAATTAAAAATTTGCCGTCACAGGAAACTGGCTTCGTCAATCACTTCAATATGAGCAAGCACAAAACGGCTGCCAGCGTGACACAAAATGAATGAATGATATGTTCGCACGCAGAGACATGGTTCGCACACAGGCGTCTTTGGCCCAACCATGGCCGTAACTACCACTGAGGACACCGAGGTCATGTTCTCTGCATTTTTTCTAAGTGACAAAAAGAAGTTGATATGACTGTCTTTGTGTAGCACATCGTGTCTGCTGTACTGTACAGCGCCTGTACATCACCATGCGGTGCATCATCCTCTCACAATATACAATATTTGGTCATGCACAACACCTGCTAAAACTCCAGCAACATAACACACTGAATTTCACTTTTACTATAAACCTCATCTGATCCGAAATGTGCTGTCAACATAACGGTAACATTAAATTGTACTGACGTAACTAATGTTGGTTTCACCTGAATGAAATTGACTTTAAACGCTGTCGGGAAACTACAGTTGTCATGTCAGCCAGGTTCTGCTCACACAGATCAAGCCCGCCTGCCCTAAACTTAGCTGTGCGTAGTTCTTAGCGATCCGTGGGGTGGGGGGCTTTGCGCAAAGAAGCACATTAAAATGTAAATTATTGGATGACAAGGTGCTTCAAATAACATTTTACAGGGAACCACCATGGAGGAGTAACTGTTAAAGGTTTGATTGATTGATTGAAATTGTAATAGTAGATTGCACAGTGCAGTACATATTCCGTACAATTGACCACTAAATGATAACACCCGAATAAGTTTTTCAACTTGTTTAAGTCGGGGTCCACGTTAATCAATTCATGGTAAAGGTCTTGAAAAGACAACTGCATTTGTGTTAATGTCATGTCTTCTGCTATTCTCCTGCTCCTCCATGCAAAACAACCATGTTTTAGCTCCTTCACTGGACACATCGTGCTCTGTCACTAATAAGAATATGATAAAAAAATTCCCTCCAAGATTTCTGGTCTACAGTCTGTGTAGTAAAAAAGCCCGTCAAACATTGTTACAGTATTTATTTTAAAATGTTTGTTGAAATATGTTGCTTTTTAGTTAAGGTTACAAGGAACACTAAAAACATTGACCACAAATCAGTTGATCTATTGTTATCTACAAAATATAAGTCTTAAAACATTGCAACTTTTGCGCAACTCACCTGAAAAAGCTGCTTCGAAATTAGGCATCTTAGACTGCAACAATTATAAGAAGGAATCAATAAAGTACTATCTATCTATAAATAACTTTGCAAAATCCTGGAAGGGACCAATTGTTGTGAGTTGTTTAGGCTTTTAGAAAACCAGACTGAGTGTCAGAAACAATTAGGTTATGCCTGCTTTGAATCTTTTTGCAAAGATGTGGTTAGGATGAAAAATCCTGTGTTGGGCTATCTGGGTGGGTGCCGTGTGCCATGCAGCCTCTCCAGGGGAGAGGCCAGCTCTGGGCCATTTGGGATGGGGCTTTAGATTTTCTGTCTTCCCCTGTTAGACTAAGACTTAGACACACTTTATTGATCCACAATGGAAATTGTTCCACACAGTAGCTCAGTTACAAAGGATGGTAAGGATGGAAAGGATAATGCACACAAGGGCACAAAAAGAGGGCGAAATCAAAAGGTAAAAGTAGACTAAAAATGTACTATAGTAGCAATATAAAATATAACATATGTAATATTTACATATTATATATGCAGTATAATATATACTGATATATTATATTCTTATATTATATTATATTTTTATATAATGTATACAATATATAACAAATCCCAATTACCATGTACAATATTACAGTATATGTAACAACTGCAGCAAAAAAAAGAGAGTAGGGTTCCCTTTGGGTGTGGCCTCTCGTTGGCTTGAAAGCTGATTGTCCTTTGGACCTGTAATTAAATGTGACTTAACTCCTTTCGATTTACTGTAGCTCTGCAGTTAACAGGGACTACCCGAACTCTGTTGATATATGCAGTGTGCCCTCGGTAATAAATGTTTTTCAATTAGCTCTCGTTTGTTCTATTTTGGGCCCAACTGCTGCTTATTTCTCCCGGTCCTGCTTGCAGAAATCTTGCTTGAAGTAGATGCCCAGCTCCTTGCATGGTCTGTAATCCTTGGTCATCTCCCATAAAGCTACTCAGTGGTATTTCATGGTGAACTGGATTATTATTTAACAGCTTTTACCGCAGCGTCTTCCTCTACCTTTGAAGTTTGGTTCCCTTCAAAAAGCCTTTAGCGGGGGATTTGGGTTCAAAATATATTAGGTAAACTCAGTAGCCTATCTGGGTTTAGCAGTCAGCGTTCTAACATATACCGGTATTAGTGGTGGACAGTTGAAAGGAAGTTTCCTGCCCAGACCGCCATCTTACTAGAACTCAGTGTGTCAGGCAAACCAGCTCATCTCCAAAGGTTTTTATTTTTTGTTTAGTAGGTTATTTTTCTTTTTACCATGAAAGCTAATTTAAATTGTACTTAACAATTGTAATGCTTTAATAAGGTGTCAAAGGCACAATACAACTTTTCTTTCTTATATTTCTTTAATAATATCATATAAAACTGTAACGTCTCAGTTAGGTCTGGACCCCAGATGCAGAGGCGGAGCAACAGGTGAAATAAAAATTTTTTTGACTAAATCTATCAAAAATAGTCAAGCTGGAGACAACTGGGCATATATAAAGTAGGCAAAAGTAACAAAGTAGAAAACTGGAAACAGTGGAGTGCTGGCAGGTTTCACAGGAAGGAACCAGCAACAAGTTGCCCGTTCCCATCAGCTTAAATAGCAACAAGACAACATGAATCAGGTGTGCCCAATTGTGTCACCTCCAGCAGAAACCAAGTCTGTAATCAACAGAAGAGAGAGAGGAACACCTACAAGACGAAAAGGCAGACATAAACATTTCAAGAGAGAGACATGAAATGTGGGGTGCATCTTCAGTGAGTCAGGTAGTTGGAGCTGGACAAAAGAAGGGTTAATAACACACTCCACAGTGTATGGTCCAATGAACCTGGGTTGCAACTTTTTCGATTCTGTGTATAGTGGCAAGTCACGAGAAGATAGCCATACCGTGTGACCAGGTTTATAGTTTGGTGCTGTGGTGCGACGGCGATTGGCAAGCCGCTGTTTTCACTCAGATCTACGAGACAGTGCCGTCTGGGTGTTGCACCAGGCTAGGCGGGTACGACGCAGGTGAGCGGTCACTTAGGGAACTGCTGACCCTGACTCCAACGAAGAAAAGGCTGGAGGTTGGTACCCGTAAGCAAAATGCAATGGAGACAAGTCTGTGCCAGTGCAATCCAGAGAGTTTGAGCATATTCAATCCATACAAAATTAGACGATCACGAGGTAGGCTGCTGGTGGCAGACGCATCGAATGACAGACTCCAGGTCTTGGTTGATCTGTTCCACCTGTCCGTTACTCTGCGGATGATAGCCAGAGGACAAGCTCGGTGTGGTCCCCAAAGACCAGCAAAATGCAGAAGAAAACTGTGGGCCCCTGTCTGAAACAATATCCAAGAGAATGCCATGCAGCCTGAACACATGACACACAAGCAGCTCAGCAGTCTCTAGTGCGGAAGGTAGTTTGGGGAGGGCGACAAAGTGAGCCATCTTAGAAAAACGGTCCCCAAAAGTAAGGATTACTGTATTACCATTAGAAGGCGTGAGGCCTGCGACGAAGTCTAATGCCACATGGGGGCAGGAGTCCAACGTGAGCTTGATGGAAGGACTTATTGCGCGCACAATAAGCAAGCTTGGAACAGTGTGCCCAAGTGAGGATGTCGGGGCGGAGTTCTGTAATTACATATAACCACCCAAATGGGCAACCCTCAGAAGGTGAAGAGTCCTTGAGAGCGTTAGCAACTCTTTTCTCTACCTCCCACTGAAGGGCGCCCAGGATCTTGGACTTGGGGATGATAGTGTCCTGAGAGGCCTACAAAGAGGTGGGTGAGGAGATCCTGGAGAAAGCGTTGGGCTTGCCATTCTGGGAGCCAGTGTGAAAAGTCACAATAAAATTAAATCTAGTGAGGAAAAGTGCCCATTGAGCTTGTCTGGGGTTAAGTCTTTGAGCTGCACGAAGTTATGCCAAGTACACTACAAACCTGGCCTTGGCCTCAGTCTCGACCCCCTCCCGGGAGTCCAGCCTTTGACTGAATATTTTTTTACTCTTCCCCCCTTCCCCAATATCACCTGTTTCCCACCTTTTTTAAGGGGCGCTGTAAGTGGCTGACCCGTTGGCGGTCCTGTTCTTGTCTCCCTGTAATGTATGTCTGCTCTTAGTGGGACTGTGCCGAAAACGTAATTTCAGTTCTTATATGTCTTGTACATGTTAAAGAATGGACAATAATAAAAGCACCTTGAAACTTGAACCTTGAATGGATGTTCAGAGCCCTCCAGCCAGTTCCTCCACTCCTGCAGGACCAGCACGACGACCAACAACTCCTTGTTACCAATATCGTAATTCCGCTCAGCCAAGCGGTGGTAGAAGAAGGTACAGGGGTGCAGCCTCTGGTTGGAGGTGGACTCCTGGGAGAGGACATCTACTACGCCGAAGTCAGAGGCATCAACCTCAACAAAAAAGGGAGAGGAGCATTCACAGGAACAGGCGCATTAATAAACAAATGTTTGAGTCTTTCAAAAGCCGTGTTGGCGTTAACAGACCACAAAATTTGAACCTTAGTGGAGGTGAGTCTCGTTAAGTGCGCGGCGACTATGCTAAAGTTCCTGATGAATCGCTGATAGAAATTAGCGAAACCTAAGAACCGCTGGAGATGTTTTCTGGAAGTAGGTACAGGACACTCTAGTACCGCCTTGAGCTGCCCCTTCTCCACCACAAAACCCAGAAAAGAAACAGATGAGGTATGAAAAACACATTTCTCTGCCTTGACAAAAAGTTAAAACACTTCTGCCCACTGTTGGTAGCATTTGGCAGTTTCAGCTACAAACCTTTTTTTTCATGTTTCATTTTATAGGTACATGCATTGAACATTAAGTTTTAGTTTATTTTGAACATAATTAAACGGAACCTTTTTTTCATGTTTCATTTTATAGATGCATGCATTGGACATTGAATACATATATAACAAAATACCAACGGGAGTTACTCAGAATGAGGTATGAGTGTTGGAAGTATACCACTTCTCACAGAGAGAGCTGACAAAGTGCTCTACACGGATAAAATACAAACAGTAAAATTAAATTATCAGCATATAGCATGATGCAACAACAGAAACATTGTAAATAAAATAATAAATATAATATGTAAGTTATTCTTACCATTGTTGATATGTTGTCATTATTCTTACCATCACTGATGTGTATTTATAGGCTACCTCAACATTGCTGTTATATGGCATGTCATGTCACATATTTCCTACCCATTTCCCTCCTGATAATGTCTCCAGTTAACTATAACTTTTGTTTCCTCATTATTATTTATAACATTTCTTTATTTCAATCGTTATAAATTGGCAACTTGCGGAGTTGAAGATGTTGGGTTTCGGGTTGGAATCGGAAGGGGTGGGGTGTATACTATGGCTTTTGCGGGTTGGCTGGCCTTCTCTCGACTACTAGGTGCGCATATCCTGTGGTCTGATATTTTTCTGCTTTAGTACAGCATGCTGTTCTGTAACGGGGGGACTGGGCGGAAGGGACCAAACAGCCCGTTGATGGCACTTTGGGCTTGGTGGCCGCTTCCCCCTGGAATTGTCTTTTTTGGTGCTGAGGCACGAATGGTAAAATATCGGGCGTAATCTTAGTCTCAAGATGTTGAAATATTGGCGCCACAATGAAGAGTATTATGAAGTGATAGCTCTGATTGAGCCATCAGATAAATCAGCCTGGTCATGGATCACATGTTAACATGCAAGTTTTGTCGGTCCCTTGTGGGACGACAGTGGCTTCTGCAGGGTTGCTGGGGCATTGGACGTGTATATTCAGGAGTTTGGGAGATTGGGTTTGCCTGCAGAAGTTGGGGTGCATTTTTTTAATTAGTTATTTTTTTTAAGACTTATCTCTGTTTTTATTGGCTGGTGTGACATTTTGGCTTTTACTCATTGTGCCCTTTGCTGTTTTTCCCCATTGTTTTCTGTTTTTTTTTTTGTTTAATTTTGTATCTTCAGTGTGCCTCGGGCCAATGGCAAACAAGCCATGGGCCGCAGATGGCCTTGTGCCACACTTTAGGTACCCTGCTTTAGAGTTCAGCTGTTTGTGGCCACTATAGTCTTAGTTAGTACTGTAGTATATTTGTTAATCCTATGGTCACATATGGGGATGCGGGTCACTTGGTGTTGTTGAGTTACGTCAACACTTGGAGGTAGTAAAATCAGTTATTCACCTGTCTGGTTTTTCATCTTTGATTGAGAGGGGGTATACAGGGCTGTCCTTTAGCTGACTGCCTTGTGTTATTATATTACACTGCCTTTTCACATGTCAATTTATATCCACAAAAAATCTACAAAAATCAGTACTTTGGAGCACCGTTTACGAACTGTATTTGGCTTGTTAGTTTCAAGTTGTGAGCTAACGATAGTGGCAAGTGATAGTGGATGTGGTTGAGAGGAACGTTTTTTAGCGTTGGCTGCTGGAAAATGTTCAATGAGTTGCAACAGTCAGCCTAAATTACCGCAGAAAAATAATTTTTTTTGTTGTGCACGCCATGCAACGCACATTTGCGAGATTGTTTGAGTAAAGAGCGGCGAGGCATGCTGGTGCATTCAGGGGTTGAAATGCGTGGCTTCTGGCAGGTCTGTTGGCCACTCTTCTGGTGGGGACGGCACTGTTGTGATAATAATACATAATTTTTCCTGATATTTTCGGGATCGACCAGTAGAGTCCCAAAGATCTACTGGTCAATCCCAATCGACAGGTTTGCAAGCCCAGTTCTATAAAGGGCTTCGGATTTTACTACATATCCCACAATGCATTGCCAGTGGCCATATTAGTAGGCTTTGTTTTTTAACACGCTCATTGTTGCTGAACATTCATTCAGTGATACTCATAATGCAGACGACGTGTGCGATTGTCAACTGCCACAATCGGAGTGGTAGAGGTAATACTAGCTTTGATTTAATTCCTAAGCGTATTTCTGGACTGACGGAAGCGGCTGAAAAGAAGAGTGAACGGCGAAGGCGAGCATGGATTGCTGCAATCAACCGATCAGATGGGACGTGCTACGGACAACTTTGAGTTTGTTCGGATCATTTCATTTCGGGTAATTAAGAAAATGTTGTATGTAAAAATGAATCCAAAATAAATGACAGCCACACTTTGCATAACTTAATGTGCTTGGTCGAAGAACTTTGATAGTTTTATTGATAATGGATACTGTACTCTCTTCTCTCATCCGGATTGTAGCCTCCACATAAAACAAAACTGAAGTGACATGAAAACAGTATTCTCCCAAACCTGCCTTAGTCAAAGTTTGCTGAGATGACCTTAGATTGAGTATCTGTGATTATTCCGCGTATCAAACTTGAGTCTGATCATTTGTGAATGTGCATGACTCTCGCCTTGACAACAGGATGTCCACTGGGTTTATACAGTAGGCCTGGGCGACATGGCCTAAATATAAAATCTCTGATTTATTCACAAAAAAATTGATTTACGATTTATTTCGATTTCTTCCCTACTATTTAAAGAAACCAATTAATACAAATGACAGTGATAATTCAAAACAAGTTTTGCTTCTATTTTTTAAAAAACTAGTTGTTTGAAATGACACTGAGAGCACTACGTCTTACTCTGTTCAAAATTCAAATGTGTATAATATTGATCTTTTTAGACCAGATATATATTCTACTTTTTATGCAATAATTTTCAAAGAACTAAATTAAGAGCTTCCTTTGGTAGACAATACTTCTGTTAACAAAATGTGGCATTGTACATTGCATACAAATGAATAATAATCTTCAACATTGACATTAAGAAAGTGAAACTTCAAACTTATGTCTTAAATAAAACACTGTAAGCAAAAATGTAGCATTGTACATTGCATGCAAATAAATAGACTACAATATTAATACAAATACCAATAATCAGTAAATAGTGATTAAAACAATCAGATTAATAAAGTGCAAAGGTATAACTTCTGTTTTGTATAAAATAATTATGGGAAAAAAAATGTAGTGTATATTGTTTGCAAATGAATAATCAAGTAAAACATTGAGATGATTATCCTTTTAGTAAGTGGATAAGCGCAGGCTTTTCCATGGGGTGTGTACTGCTGTAAAAGACAATGTACACTTAATTGCACAAGTAATGTATCACTATATTGATAACTAAATTAAAGGAGTTAAAGGACTCAAAGGACTCCAATGACATCACAGGACTCCAAAAACACAATAAGACTGTAAAGACCCTCTCCATTAAAGAGGATGTACGCCGGCAGTTCTTGAAGCTGAATACGCGGAAGGCCCCCGGGCCGGATGGTGTCTCCCCCTCCACTCTCAGACACTGTGCGGACCAGCTGGCTCCTGTCTTCACTGACATTTTTAACACCTCTCTGGAGCTATGCCGCGTGCCGTCCTGCTTTAAGACCTCTACCATTGTCCCTGTCCCCAAGAAAGCACGGATCACAGGACTAAATGACTACAGGCCGGTCGCGCTGACGTCTGTGGTCATGAAGTCCTTTGAGCGCTTGGTCCTGCCCCACCTCAAGGACATCACCGCCCCCCTCCTGGACCCACTGCAGTTCGCCTACAGAGCCAACAGGTCTGTGGATGATGCAGTGAACCTGGCCCTCCACTTCATCCTGGAGCATCTGGACTCCCCAGGAACCTACGCTAGGATCCTGTTTGTGGACTTCAGCTCTGCCTTCAACACCATCCTCCCTGGACTGCTACGAGACAAGCTCTACCAGCTCAGCGTGCCCGACTCCCTCTGCAGTTGGATTAATGACTTCCTGACAGACCGAAGACAGCACGTAAGGCTGGGAAAGATTGTCTCGGACAGTCAAACCACAAACACTGGTACTCCTCAGGGCTGTGTACTCTCCCCCTGGCTCTTCTCCCTGTATACAAACTGCTGCACCTCCAGTCACCAATCCGTAAAACTGCTCAAGTTTGCGGATGACACCACCCTCATCGGGCTCATCTCGAATGGCGATGAGTCCGCCTACAGGAGAGAGGTGGACCGGCTGGCATCCTGGTGCAGCCTCAACAACCTGGAGCTGAACGCCCAGAAAACAGTGGAGATGATCATGGACTTCAGGAAAGTCACAGCCCCACCATCCCCCCTCACCCTGATTGACTCTCCCACCCCCGTCCCCATTGTGGACTCCTTCCGTTTCTTGGGCACCACCATCACCCAGGACCTCAAGTGGGAGCTGACCATCAGCTCCCTCATCAAGAAGGCCCAGCAGAGGATGTACTTCCTGCGGCAGCTGAGGAAACTTAAGGTGCCGACCGAGATGCTAGTGCAGTTTTACTCAGCCATCATAGAGTCCATCCTGACCTCCTCCATCACAGTGTGGTTCCCTGGCGCCACAGTCCAGGATAAGAATAGACTGCAACGCATCGTACGTGCTGCGGAGAAGGTGATTGGCTGCAAGCTCCCATCCCTCCAGGACTTGTTCTCCTCCAGGACCAGGAGGCGTGTGGGTCGGATCACAGCTGACTCTTCTCACCCTGGACACACACTATTCTCCCCTCTCCCCTCAGGCAGGAGACTACGCTCCATCCAGACCCACACCTCCCGCCACCTGAACAGTTTTTTCCCCTCGAACATCAGGCAAATGAACAAGAACTCCTAACAGCAGCTCCTTGAATTCCTTGAATCCCTTCTAAGTCTATCTGATAGCTCAGTCACAGCTCTTTTTATACCAAATATGTGTTGTATGTGTTTTATGTCGCACGTTTGCACCAAGAAAAATTCGTAGTTTGTGAACCCGTTCTCAAACAATGGCAATAAAACTATTCTGATTCTGAAATGGGTTATAAGTCCACGAGTGTTTTGCATCAGCACATGCGCATACGAGCTGTCCGGTTTGGATGTGCACAGCAACTGCTTTAGTGATCGTGCATTGTTCTCCTTTCTCATCAAACATGTACCGTAAATGATTCCACCACAGTAAGCTGCTTCTAGCAGGAGTTTGTTTGTTCTGCGGTCTTGCTCGCCTCCTAAAGCGTTGCATTTGATTTTCCCCACTCGGCTCAATTCTGTTTCAGATGCTGGAGTAAGTTTGATGTGCTGCTGCCTTTTTTAAAGAAACTTTGCAGCGTGCAGTCATTTATTCCATGCCTGTTGCCGCAATTGTAAACTACTGCCACACTTTTCTTTTCTTTGGAACAAACGTCTCGCTCTCGTTAGCATTAGCCATGTTTTGCTAGACTTTTGGGTCTCCGCTAAGGAAGTAAGGGAGTGGCGAGGGCTACAGAAGCTCACAGGGAAGAGGAAAAAAACCTGATTTTTTTTCTGTTTTTTAAATCGTCTGCAAATAAAAAACTAGAATTTATAGCTAAAATCTATATATATCGCCCAGGGCTATTATACAGATGAACACAAATGTCATGAACCCATGCACAAACAATGCGGTCATAGCTTTTAAGGCTCTAATACAAGTTTGAAAGTCTTTCAGGGTGTAAAATGGGCCTGGTTGAAAATGTAGGTAGTAACACCAAGTCCGGGTATGAAACATCAGGGAAGATGTCGTGGTCTCTGCTGCACTCAGACTTGTCAATCTGGTATGGATCCTCCTCACATCCATTTACGGCGGTTTCTCTACTTATAACGACAAAGGAACTTCTTATCCAATGACTTAAAGTTTTTCTCCATCGTATCACAGCCAGTGCAATTTTATTTTCCACGGAATAGTTTGGAAATATTACTTGCAGCATTATCGTGAACAATGACTCTACCCTTCCAATATGTCTGCCAGCAATGCATTGTGGGATACTTTAGCCAAAAATCCAAATGTAGAGGTTGGGTCTGACATAGAGAAACTATACCAGCTGACCTTCCCACCTTCTACCATCCTCATCCCCACCTTCTACCATCCTAGTCACGTCCGTTGTGTCCTTGAGCAAGACACTTCACCCTTGCTCCTGATGGGTGCTGGTTAAGCGCCTTGCATGGCAGCTCCCGCCATCAGTGTGTGAATGTGTGTGTGAATGGGTGAATGTGGAAATACTGTCAAAGCTCTTTGAGTACCTTGAAGGTAGAAAAGCGCTATACAAGTATAACCCATTATCATTTATTTATTTACCTTGTGCCAACTAGTCAAAATTCAAAAGTACAGACAACATTTTGCATCCAATTCTTTTTGAAAATTATAGGTGGCAAAATTGATGACATTCATGCACAAGTCACACGGTGAGTACATTAGTGATGGGTAAACTCTGATCTTTTTACTGACTCAAGTTCCTTATGAGTCAGTCCCTGAAGTGACTTTAGATACTCAATTCACTCATGGCATACCCGTAATAGAGAGTATTTGCAGAAACTTGCAACGAGTACCTGTTCATCCCAAACGCAAGTTATGAACAACTCGTTCATCACTTGCGCATCTTTATGGTGGATGCAAACTTTTGAAACCTTATTTATTTATTTTAGTTTGTCGCGTACAGTTTTTCGTCAATTTTATCAAGGGTTAAAAGTTTGTAAGTTTTTTGCTAATAGTTTTTCAATTTAAATCCATTGCAGTAACGTTTCCAGAAATGTAAAGTCCCACACACATAATAAACCTCTCAATTAAATAAGTCCAAGTACCAAAATATTTCAAGATAGCAAGAGTAACTCCCCTTTTCAAAAAAGGAAGCAAATTAGAACCTGGTAACTACCGACTTGTTTCTATCCTCAGTTCCATTTTGAAAGTAATGGAAAAAATAGTTTATGAACAGGTCGATAGATACCTTGCCACTAAAAAACTCATGTACAAATTCCAATCCGGCTTCAGAACTAACCACTCTACTGACACATGCCTTCTCTATCTGACCGACCACATCAAACATGAGGTGGACGCGGGCAAATACTTCGGCATGGTCATGCTGGACATTCATAAGGCCTTTGACACCGTAAACCACGCTATACTGTTGGATAAGCTTAAAGCAATCCAATTTGATAAAACCTCATCGAGCTGGATGCAATCTTACTAGGAGGGGAGGAAACAGGTGGAAGAGGTGAACGGCACCCCGTCCCCCCCCTCTCAGTAAGCTGTAGAGTCCCCCAAGGCAGTATATTAGGGCCTTTACTGTTCCTAATATATGTAAACGACATGTCATCAGCATGCGACTGTGAATTGTTCCTGTTTGCGGATGACTCGGCCCTGCTGGTATCCGGCAAGGACAAATCACAGGTGAAAAAAATCATCAGTAGAATTTGCACCTGGCTCGCTGACAACAAGCTATCCATACACTTAGGTAAAACGGAATCCATCCTATTTGGGTCTCAAATCCACCTTAAGAAAGTCAGTGACTTCACTATTAAAGTGGGTGACATTGTTATCACCAGGAAAGATGAGGTCACCTACATAGGTTCCATACTAGACGCTAACCTTTCCTGTGATAAAATGGCAACTAAGGTAATCAAAAAGGTCAACCAACGAACAAGATTTCTCTACAGAATCTCCTCTTTGGTCAACAAAAGCACCATGAAGACTCTAGCGCAGGGGTGTCAAACTCAAATACAGAGTGGGCCAAGGTTGAACAAATTAACCTTTTAATAGGGACCCAAACAAGTTTTGCATTAAATATTGAACAAGCAAGGCTTATATACCTTTATAGTGACATGCAAAATCGAGTTTCAAATAGTAATAATAATAATTAAAACATATCAATGGCATATCAAATACAATTTAAATAAAAATTGAATGCCTCTTTTCTATTTGCAGCCTTCTGAGGTAAATATCAACATTAACTTTTTCCACAGGCTAATACATTTTAAAATAAAATAATGAATAAACCAACCATTCAGGACTTTAAACTGCTCAGTTTGCAACACACTGATCTAATCTGATGTGCCCGAGCCAGATACCTGGTATCTTTTCTTGGATGCTAGTTCATTAATGTCGGGGCTCAGGCTTTGAGCTGAGGCAACCTTCATTATCGAACGAAGGTGTTCATCAGTCATTATATCTCGTAGTCCACCCGGACCACAGTCTTGGGGGCGTGCCTTAAAGGCACTGCCTTTAACGTCCTCTACGAGCTGTCGTCACGTCCGCTTTTCATCCATTCTAACAACGTTAGAAGTCACAAGATATGTGTGGCTTCTGTATGCACACACACGTGAATGCAACGCACACTTGATCAACAGTCAACAGCAATACAGGCTACACTGAGGGTGGCCGTCTAAACAACTTTAACACTGTTAGAAATATACGCCACACTGTGAATCCACACCAAACAAGAATGACAAACACATTTCGGGAGAACATCCGCACCGTAACATAACATAAACACAACAGAACAAATACCCAGAACCATTTGCAGCACTAACACTTCCGGGACACTGCAAAATATACCCCCCGCTACCATCAAACCCCCCCCCCTTTCTGAGCTCACTATGTTCACTGCTCGCTGTACATATCCTACGAAGTGAGACTTACACTGTTACAATGTCTATTTCTCAGATGATATACTTGTATGATGACTGCAATATGCTTGCTACCTAACCTACCCCCCCTAACCCCCTCCACATCCCACCCCCCGGATTGTAAATAATTACATGTATATACTCTTTCTTTCTTTGCTTCTTTGAACTCTCAACATTTACAGCTTGATGTACATATCATAAGAAGCTGAGAGCTACATTTTATGGTGTCCTTGTTCTGATGATTAACTTGTATGATGACTGTATTATGCTGATAGTTTATATTTGTACCATGAATTGATTAACGTGGACCCCGACTTAAACAAGTTGAAAAACTTATTCGGGTGTTACCATTTAGTGGTCAATTGTACGGAATATGTACTGTACTGTGCAGTGACGTGCAGTCACTGGAGGCAGGTGAGGCGGGGCCTCACGTGCCATTATGGAAACAAAAAAAATTTAAAAAGAAAAAAAATAATTAAATTGTTATATGTATCCAGTGATTATACTATAGAGTTATTTTCCATTTAACTTCAGCAGTTTTAGATTATTTTTATTAAAAATCGCTGAATTTTCACATTTGCCGTTCAAATACTGAGAAGAGATGGTGCGGTGATCATCACGTCACTGCATTGTGCCTCAACATGGATTGCGGACTCGGCTAACTGCTGGCCTGCTGTGCAGTGAGACCGTATTGCTATATGAACTATATTATACATTTCCATAGTTTAGTTAGCTGAGGTATATAATGTACAGTGTATTTTGTCAACAACTGTATGTGTGTAAGTATTTCTTGTGCTGAGCAATCATAAATCTGCTGCGAAGACGCACTGGCTGAGGCTCGCAGTAATCCCGCCTCCTTGTGCCGGTTAATGCACCCCCGGCGTAGAATGCACCCCCTGACGGGAGTGTTATATCAACTAAATCCCACACTTAAACTTTCCACGTGCAAGATTGAATCTATTTAAAAAAGTTATTTAATAAGAAGCCAAAAAGTGCAAAAACAATAATGTTCGTGTTGGAGGAGTTGTGAATGATGGCAGGGCCACAACATTAGGTACACCTGCAGACTGCAGCACGGATTTCATATTTCATTCATTCACAACTCCTCCAACACGAACATGATTGTTTTTGCACTTTTTGGCTTCTTATTGAGCTGCTGCATTTTTTGGTTGGGTTGTTTATTTATTTTGAGTAACTTCCAGAGGTGGGACCAAGTCATTGCTTTGCAAGTCACAAGTAAGTCTCAAGTCTTTGCCCTCAAGTCTCCAGTCAAGTCCCGAGTCAAGACAGGCAAGTCCCGAGTCAAGTCCAAAGTCAAGACTGGAAAGTCTCAAGTCAAGTCCCAAGTCCTGCATTTTGAATTTCGAGTCCTTTTAACCACAGACTAATATATTTACACAGATTGTGTATGCTTTTAAAACTCTGTATTTATTTATTAAAACAAGTGCATTTGAAATTGCAGGAAAAAAAATAGTGCTGACATTGCACTTCATAATAGCACTATTATCCAGTCATTTTAAACATTTAACTCATTCCTTTACAGAATGAACACATTTGAAAAAACAAGTGCAACTGTACTTATTTGCACAAAAGTGTTAACAATGTATTTCCATGGCATATTGCATTGTAACTAGTTCCACAGCAGTTTCTATCCTGTTCTTACCTTATCTCATTGATCTCATCTCATCTCATACTGTATGTGTGTTGATGTGAGCGTACATATGAAAAACATAACAAAAACATGAACAAAACAATGAACAGAGTTGTACTTTTTAGATGTCAGGG
Source organism: Entelurus aequoreus (assembly GCF_033978785.1). Classification (NCBI taxonomy): domain Eukaryota; kingdom Metazoa; phylum Chordata; class Actinopteri; order Syngnathiformes; family Syngnathidae; genus Entelurus; species Entelurus aequoreus. Next base: position 59,641,286 of record NC_084732.1, read on the forward strand.
CCCTATGCAATATGTTCACATATTCTTAATATAGTATACATTTTAACTGACCTTTATTTGACTGTTTGTCTTTTTGTAGGTGGCTAAAATACGCGGTGCTGCTGACCGCCGTCTAACGTTACGTTAGTGTGTGTGATACATTGAGTAACGTAACGTTATGTGTAGGTACCTCATGCAACCCTGCTTAAAAATAATCACTTAACAAAAAGTATGAATAAGGTAGCGAACTGCAGTGGACGCAACAGATTGCCGTGTTTGCAATGACGTTATAACCATAGACATCTTATAAGTAGACGCAGCATTGGCTGCTGTAACACGAGCAATTTGGCCGCCATCTTGAAGTGGTGATGAGGAGCCGGCGAACAGCCTAAACTGACAGTTGACAGGTAGAAAACAAAGATGGTGTTCAGCGTTTTCCTACTCATATGAGCGGACTGTTGAAAATAGCAATCGGGTGATTACTTATCACAAGTAAGATTTAACATTAATGTACTATTGGTTGTATTTTATGAAAATAATATTACCACAGAGTTGAGAAGGAGCAAAGATCTTTAATATTTGTATGTGAAAATCACAAAGAAATCTTCTGGGGGAGTATGACCCCCCTACAGGGGTTTGGTTTACAAACTTTCAGCCCCACCTAAAACAAAATTCACCAGCCGCCACTGATTATGATGCATTCTCATTTTAGGCAAAATATAACACAATACTTTCTTAACAGTATAATTGTAACCAGGAATAAGTCTTCAAGTAACAATATTCAAAAACTAACATTGTTGAGTGTGGTTTTATTCTGAATCCAGTGAAACAGATTGGTGGTTTTAACTGATATAATGACTTCCAGGTGTTTATATATGTTTATGTTGAAGTATTTGGCAGACGCTTGTATCCAAAGCGACATACATAAAAAATACATATAAAACAATCAGTGTAAACATGATCATTTAAGGGAAGAATGTAATACAAAATATCAACACAAAGTGTCAGTCTATAAGATATATAGATATCTAATGTATTCATACATTGTTTATGTAGGATATACGCATGTATATATAACCTAATCATATTGTTTCTTCAATTTAAAAATAGCTGACCGTTTTTTTCCCCTTTCTCTGGGATTATATTCCCAGTTTTGATCTCGGACGTCTGGTCACTTATAGCGTATAAGAATATTATATTACTGTTAAGCAAACTATAAATAACAAAACACTCCAAAACATGTGTCCTTTATCATAGCTACACATATAACAAAAAAGCGCGTGAAAATCAGTGGTATTCAGTGAGGTAAAATGAATTAAATGCGCTGACAGTTCATTGCTCCTGCCAAATGAATTGCACTAGTGGAGCGGATCACCACTCCAAGATGGCGGCCCCGCGTCTCGTCTGCGCCTGTAGGCAGTAGCGCGCGATGCTGCGTACCCTTATAAGATGTCTATGGTTATAACGTTAGCAGTGAGTATACAGCCTCACTGATTTAACTACACGGCAAATAAAAGTCACATTACTTAGCCAATAAACGTTAGCTTACATTCAAAACTTACCCTTCTTTGTGCATCTTCAAATGTCGAACGAAGTTGGAAGTTGTTACGTCTCCGTCTATAATATTCGAACTGCATGATTTGCATAGGGCAATTCGTTTTTTGTTGACCAAGTCGTAGTTTTAATACCCGAACGAAATTAACTTTGGCATAATTGTTTCTCACTGCCGCATTGTTCTACAATTCTTCTTCATTGGTTGTCCTGCAATTTGATTGGATGAGAGCTGTGTGATGAAAACAGCTAGTTCTAATTTGATTGGCTGTTGTACTGAGAGCATACCAGCTGACAGGAACAACACGCTGATAGACACAGACGAAGAAAATGAAAAATACGGAGCGGCGCGCTCCCAAATCACTTTTTAATCTTTGGGTTTTGGGGAAAGTAGCAAGTCATGTCAAGTCAAAAGGCTCAAGTCCAAGTGAAGTCACAAGTCATTGATGTTAAAGTCTAAGTCGAGTTGCAAGTCTCTTTACATTTTGTCAAGTCGAGTCCAAAGTCATCAAATTCATGACTCGAGTCTGACTCGAGTCCAAGTCATGTGACTCGAGTCCACAGCTCTGGTAACTTCTACATTTCTAAAAGGGGAGGAATGTAATAGAGTGATCTATGTTTGTCTGTTGCCATCTCCTGGTTAATGTTGGCTATAGCGTACTTGGGTTACTTTTTGGTTGGCCAACGATTTACGTGGTGTTGCGCACCTGACGTGAAGTGTGTTGAGTCTGTTCTGAAGTCTACAGTAAAGAGATGTACTTCATCACCTCGCCTGGTTATTGCCTCCAACCCAATATATTACATAAAGATAAGACCATAATAATGTTTTTTTTTTTAATTAAATGTGCTTTTTTGTGTGCTAGTTTGTATGTGTAGAGTTAAAGTTAAGTTAAAGTACCAATAATTGTCACACACACACTAGGTGTGGTGAAATCTGTCCTCTGCATTTGACCCATCCCTTGATCACCCCCTGGGAGGTGAGGGGAGCAGTGGGCAGCAGCGGCGCCGCGCCCGGGAATAATTTTTGGTGATTTAACCCCCAATTCCAACCCTTGATGCTGAGTGCCAAGCAGGGAAGAATGCTGGTATGAGCTTTTAAACATAACCCGTTAACTGCTGCCAATCAAATGGTGAATAAGATACTCTTTAGGGTTCATATGTTTGTAAATCTGACTGATGAAGTCAGTGCCTCACCAGCCATGAACCTCACCGCACGTCACTGGTACTGTGTAAACTGTACTGTTTCATATAATGTATTCTCTTAATTTGCAATCTACTAATAAAAGTTTCAATAAAAAAAAAAAAAAAACTATGCTTTCAAAATAAAATCCACAAAGGTGCGTGTCATACTGTATTGGTTTGTACTTAGTTACGTCCCTTTCTGACACAAAAAGTCAAAAGTTAGTTATTATTAGCAAAATGAATGACTTGGTATTGTTTGGAGTGAGTCATAAATAACATAATTTGTAACAAACTGTTAACGTATTTTCACCAAATTACTCAATTTGAAAGGTAATTGGATTGTGCATGTGACTTAGTGTAATATTTTTAAATGAGCGAAGGAGAAACATAATGGAAGCGTCGCTAACTTCAATACAACGTTCAACATCCGGGGACATCCCGAGTAACATTATTTTGAAAAGCGTCTAACCGGACATTGCTTGTTATTTTCATCCTCTTGGTGATCCTGATAACAACTACCCGGCACCACAGCAAAAACAGGTAAATTATTACTGCATTAAGAATTGCTCAGTTGGTTTTAAAATGTGCTGAGTCAACACGGAGGCACTTCCAGTCTTGCAGTATGATATTTTTACTTGTATGATATTGCCGAAGTTCACTTCTGGTGTTAGCTGTTAGCATAGGGTTGGCACCGCTAACAATAGCGAACCAGCTAACGTACGACATCGATTTAAGGTTATATTTCTTCATTAACAAACAAGTGCCGTTCATCGAAATATTCATGTCACCCCACCGAGTATGTTTAAATCGCAGTTTATTGATTAGAAAATACGCTGTTTGTGTTGTTGTCAAGACCAGGTACATCATGGTACGCCATTCCTCGTGCGTTTGATACTCGGTTACGCAAGACCTCCTCGGTGTCTTTAAAAATTATCTGGATATGCGAAGATAGCGACTAAACTTTTTGATACACGGTTATACGATGTACCAGGTTAAAGTGAAATACTACGTACCCAAATGTAACATTGTATAACAGATCTGTGAGTGGCGGACAGTTGGTCGTGTTGGGCCGTGACGTCACACAAGTAAAAGTTCCCTTATCTGTTTTAACCATGCATCATTTCCTCTAATATACCTGGTGAAAACTTCGAACTTCCGGTTTCGTTTTGAACTCCTTTTGGTTTAGAAATAAACTGGACATTTTTGTGAATACTTGGTTATCACGTAGAATTCATTTAAAAAAATAGAAATAGCAAATGTAAAGTAGGGTTATATAGTCATTAGAGGTGGGAGTCTTTGGTTACTTCACAATTGGATTACAATTCAGGGGCCACAATTTGATTATAAAATTTGTATTTGTCCATCTTTAATTACTATATTGTATAATAGTATTATATATTATGACTGCAGCAAGGTGAGTATTATATATTATGACTGCAGCATCTGGAACAGGGGTTAGTTAGTGCCTCACAATACAAAGGTCCTGGGTTCCATCCTGTGTGGATGCTGCATGTTCTCCCCGTGACTGCGTGGATTCCCTCCGGGTACACCGGCTTCCTCCCACCTCCAAAGGCATGAACCTGGGGATAGGTTGATTGGCAACACTAAAAATTGGCCCTTGTGTGTGAATGTGAGTGTGAATGTTGTCTGTCTATCTGTGTTGGCCCTGTGATGAGGTGGCGACTTGTCCAGGGTGTACCCCGCCTTCCGCCCATGTGCAGGTGGGCTAGGCTCCTGCACACTCCGCGACCCCAAAAGGGACAAGCGGCAGAAAATGGATGGATAGATGGATATATTATGTATAAAACTGTCATCCTTTTATGGGTTTATGGGTGCGAGTGTGCATATATGTATGTATGTATGAAGACTAGATACATGAGAACTGTAGCTGGCTGCTAAACGTTTCTACGTGGCGAGGCGGCATCCATGATTGAATTTTCTTACCGTCTAAAACCACTGAATGACCACACACTTAGCCCCCAGTCGCCATAAACTTTCAGTTAAGATGTGTGTCGTCTATTTACTATGACTGAAAATGTTGCCGTTTCAAGCGATATTATTCTCTCTCCTGATGAACTTTTTTTTAATTGGCCCCTGGCACATTTTAAAATTAAAAAAGGGAGCGCAAAAATATAATATAAAACTGAAACACTGATGCTAATACTGTAACACAAAGCAGAGATGCAGGCTACCAAGCAGCATTAAGTTTCAAGAGTAAAGATGCATAAACTCATTTGAATTAGTGCTGTCAACAATTTGGATGGAGGAGTTGTTTTAGGACAGTCGTGCGGTCGCAGCTCATTATTAGTAGGGCTGCACAAGTTTGAGAAAACACCTAATTGCAATTTTTCTCTCCAAAATTTCGATTCGATTTGCAATTCTTATATTTCATACTTAAAAATGCGTACAACGGCAAAAATAAAAAGAGTGAAGGAAGACTTTAACTTCCTAGTTACTTTTAGACTGTCAATCAACATATTCTTGTCTCAAGGTATCACACATTAGAGCAATATGCAATAATCCATCCATTTTCTACCGCTTATCCCTTTTGGGGTCGCGGGGGGCGCTGGAGCCTCTCTCAGCTACAATCGCAATAATGTACTTTAAAAATATTTGGCTTTATGCAGACTGACTCAGAGTTTTCGTTGACATCATTCTCTTAAACTGGATAAATAACTGATAAAAACAATACAGATCATAATGTAATTATAATATTCAAGACTTCAAATAATTCAAAAGGATATAAACTTGTATTTGTCATTACTGTACATTATTTTACCATTGTATTTTAATTGGAAGATAAATCACTTTGTTATCATAAGTAAATAAACAAACAAAACAATTAAATTGACTCTCATCTCTGTTAGCTATAATTTTACCTTAAATAAATATTGATCATCCTAAAGGTTTTTTTTTCCGCAGTTGAAAAAATTACATCGGGTGGTCTTTTTGATACCATCATGTGTTAATGGCATTCTCGCTCGTTCGGATGGGCAGTATGATCCCATCCGATTGGAAGCTGAAATAGTGTGTGAATGTGAGTGTGAATATTGTTTGTCTATCTGTGTTGGCCCTGCGATGAGGTGGCGACTTCTCCAGGGTGGACCCCGCCTTCCACCCGAATGCAGCTGAGATAGGCTCCAGCACCCCCCGCAACCCCGAAAAGGGACAAGCGGTAAAAGGGGAGTTACTCTTGCTATCTTGAAATATTTTGGTACTTGGTCTTATTTAATTGAGAGGTTTATTATGTGTGTGGGACTTTACATTTCTGGAAACGTTACTGCAGACCGAATGCATTTAAAATGAAAAACTATTAGCAAAAAACGTACAAACTTTTAACCCTTGATAAAATTGACGAAAAACTGTACACGACAAACTAAAATAAATAAATAAGGTTTCAAAAGTTTGCATCCACCATAAAGATGTGCAAGTGATGAACGAGTTGTTCAAAACTTGCGTTTGGGATGAACAGGTACTCGTTGCAAGTTTCTGCAAATGCTCTCTATTACGGGCATGCCATGAGTGAATTGAGTATCTAAACTCACTTCAGTGACTGACTCATAAGGAACTTGAGTCAGTAAAAAGATCAGAGTTTTCCCATCACTAATGTACTCACCGTGTGACTTGTGCATGAATGTCATCAATTTTGCCACCTATGATTTTCAAAAAGAATTGGATGCAAAATGTTGTCTGTATTTTTGAACTTTGACTAGTTGGCACAAGGTCAGCTGGTATAGTTTCTCTATGTCAGACCCAACCTACATTTGGATTTTTGGCTAAAGTATCCCACAATGCATTTCTGGCAGCCATATTGGAAGGGTAGAGTCATTGTTCATGATAATGCTACAAGTAATATTTCCAAACTATTCCGTGGAAAATAACATTGCACCGGCTGTGATACGATGGAGAAAAACTTTAAGTCATTTGATAAGAATTTCCTTTGTCGTTTTAAGTAGAGGAAACATGACGAGTCTCTTAAATGTGTATAACCCACCGGTTAGTGATTGGTGTTTTTATAAACATACTTTTAAACAAATCTTAACGAAGAGTCAAGGGACCTTAATATGCGGCGAGGACTTTAACATTTGACTAAACCCAAAACTGGACTCATCTATTGGGAGGTCAGATGCCAGAAATATTGACAAAAAAATCAATATACTTATCAATGTGACAGGGATTGTGGACGTATGGAGAGAACTTAACCCAAACATCCAGGACTTCATGCACTACTCACTAGCTCACACAGTCTACTCGCGGATAGGCTACTTTTTTCTATTCATAAAAGACCTGCACAAAATAAGCGATTGCGAAATTGGCGCTATCGGATCATGGTCAGATTTATATGTCAGTTTGCCTTGGTAACAAAACAAAGACATTTTTGTAGCTGTTCAACGTGAACATTTTGAATAATTTTGGAACTAAAAATAGACTAGAAAAAGAAATTGACTCGTACTTGGAGCACAATGATAACAAGGTTTCGCCACCTATACTCTGGGATGCGATGAAGGCGGTGATTAGGGGTAGGCTAAAACTGTATCTATCTCATCTTCAGCTGCAGAAAGAACACTCAGAAACCCACAGAGAGGACATCAAAGTTGAAATTACAAGCCTAAAGAAAGAATTGGATGAAATCAATACACAAGAAATACAAAAGAAACTCCTGTTTATAAAAAAAAGTACTATTTGACAAGGGGAAAGTCACTGAAGCGCCTATCCTATAAATTGAGAAAACAACAAGCAGAAAATACAATACACAAAAGAAGAAATTCCTTGTCAAGGAAAGTAGAAACCAATCAAGAGAAAATGATACAATGCTTCCAAAAATACCACAAAACGCTATACTTACAGCCAGAAATAACCACTGAATCACAGATTCACGCCATCCTATCTGAGATTCAACTACCAACGCTTACAGATTAAGAAAATAGGAAACTTATTTCACCAATAACGGCTGTAGAACTCCAATCCGCAAATGCTAGGCTGAAGGGCACCAAGTCCCCTGGGACGGACGAGTTTACTACAGAGTGGTATAAAATAATGCGGGACCGACTGACTCCGACATTACTAAAGACATTTAACTTGGTTTTGGAGAAGAAAGTGACTTCCCGTTCATGGAAAGAAGCAGTAATTTCAATTATTCCCAAGGAGGGAAAGGACATGCTGAACTGTGGGAACTACCGCCCGATTAGTCTCCTCAATGTTGATTACAAACTGGTTACCTCTATAATGTCTAAACGAATAGAACTAATCTTACCAGGGCTGATACATCTAGACCAAACAGGTTTCATTAGACAAAGACAGAGTCACGATAATATCAGAAAAACATTGCAAGTATTGAGACAAGTCACAGAACAAAACTTAGAGGCACTGATATTAGGTCGACACGGGGAGAAGGCGTTTGACCCGGTAAGGCGGTCCTTTCTCTATGAAGTACTTGCTACATTTGGATTCCACACAACTCTAATTGATACCTTTTAAAGCGTTATACAAAAACCCATCTGCTAGGATAAAAAATAATACAGACCTGACTGAACTTTTTTCACTTCAAAGAGGTACCAGACAGGGTTGTTGTGCGTCGCCGCTCCTCTTCGCATTTTTTATTGAACCCATGAGTCAATGAATTAGACAGAGCCCGAGCATAAAAAGGGTCATAATGAAATCTGGGGAACAGAAATTTAACCTTATTTGCTGACGATTTGCTATTAAGTAAACACAACCGACACAGACTCTTCCAGCTTTAATGGGTATGCTTAGGGATTATGGTCTGGTTGCAGGATATGAAATAAATATTCACAAAACACAAGTGCTGGCATTTAATTATGAACCAACACCCAAAATCAAGGCAATATATAATTAGGAATTGGGGTCCCGAGTCGATAAAATATTTGATTGTCTTCTCGCCCAAGTACTCCACATAACTACTGAACCATAACTATTGCCTCTTGAACCTCCACATAAAGTCAGACTTGAAAAGATGAAATATAATTCAATATTTGGGCCTGAGTTATAGAGTCGAGTCGATTAGGAAGAATGTACTCCCACCAATGTTATACCTTTTTCAATGCCTACCAGTTAAATTATTGCCAAAACAATTCATTGAATGGGATAGGCTAATTTTAAAGTATTTATGGCAAGGGAAAAGTGCGAGAATCAAGTATAAGAACCTCTAACTAAGCAAGGAAAGGTGGTGGAATAGCTCTCCTGAACTTACAGGACTACTAGTACGCGGCCCAATTTAGACCCCTAGTCTGCCTATGCTCGCCAGACTACAATGCAGGATGGAAAGATGTAGAAGGGGATCATGTAGGGGTAATGCCAATAGCAGATAACACATTGCAGAGGGAACTGGGCATACCTGACGATTCCATGACAGGCCACCTTTTAAAAATCTGGCATGTGTTAACTAAAATATGCAGTGTGGGGAACTCTTTGAAGATACTGAGGTGGTACATGTACGACTCGGATTTTACACCCAATAAAAACGACGTTAGATTTAAAACATGGCTCACAAAGGGCCTGATGACATTGCTCATTGGTCCATAAGGGGGAATTCCTGAGCTTTGTAGCTCCGCGAGTAAAACATTCTCTGGAAAAGGATGACTTCTACAGGTACCTACAGATCAGACATTATTTTAACCGAAATTTGAAAGACAACATGGGTGAAGGGGACTCAGAATTGTTACAGGTGACAATAAGGTTGTTGGAATCTGGGTCCTGCCACAAAATTGTTTCGAAACTGTACAAAGGGATAAGATTATCTAGGCCTTAGAACACTGACTATATCAGGGGTCACCAACCTTTTTGAAACCAAGGGCTACTTCTTGGGTACTGATTAATGCGAAGGGCTACCAGTTAGATACACACTTAAATAAATTGCCGGAAGTAGCCAATTTGCTCAATTTACCTTTAACTCTGTTATTATTAATAATTAATGATATTTATCTTTGTGGAAACACTGATCATCTTAATGATTTCTCACAGTAAATATATATAGAAACAGATAAATATCAATATGCAACACTTTATTTTTATATTTTCTCTAAGTGCACATTTTTCAAATTGAACATTTTCAAATGATCACTTCTAAGACAGTCTTGTGAAATCACAATATCCCATTTTAACTAGCTAGCCACTAACATTTTTTAACGAATCATGAATTACTTTGCACCATGTTTGTACAAATAATAACTCATGTAAAATACAAAAGTAAACTCTCAAATTTTTAAATCATGTCACACTTTGAACTGGACACCAAATCTGTTATCTGTTTCTTTGTCAGTTAGTGGGAAGCCTGGCATTGCATGCTGTTAACTAGTGTGTTGTACTCTGGTGTGTAACTTGACACTGCAACTCTGAGTGAGTCTTGCAGATGTGCATCAGTGAGGCGTGTTCTGTGTTTGTTCTTGATGAAGTTCATGTCAGAAAAGGCTGATTCACAAAGATAAGATTGTTCCTCATAGTTTGCGGAACCTTCTTAATCTTTTGGACATATTTTCACAGCAATCTGGCCTTAAGCTTAATTATGATAAATGTAAAATGTTAAGGATCGGAAATCTAAAGGGAACATCCTTTCGAATGGAATGCAAAGTGCCTGTTTTGTGGACAGATGGACCAGTTAACATACTTGGTGTTGTTGTCCCAGAAAATCTGGAAGATCTAGGCTCAGTAAATTATGATAATCGACTAAGAAAGCTGGACAAAATTATGCAATTATGGAAAGGGAAATCCCTAACCTTGTATGGTAAAATGTCTATTGCCAACTCGTTAATTATTCCTCAATTTATTTATTTGTTTTTGTCATTACCAGCTCCATCACAAAACTTTTTTAAGATTTATGAGCGGAGGGTCTTCGATTTTGTCTGGAACGGCAAACCAGAAAAGATTAAAAGAAAGGTTTTGTACAAAGAGTATGAATATGGGGGCCTGAAACTTCTCAACCTTGAAGCTATGTGTCTGTCTTTAAAAGCATCAATTGTTCCAAAGATGTATTTAAACATTGAGTGGTACACAAATGTCCTGTTGGACAAAAAACATGTACTGTATCAAAAGAAATTGTATCCTTTTTTACAAGTGATCCCCTTCCAGAGAGTCTGCTGGGAAACATGGCGGGGTTCATAAAGGAAACAATCCACTCATAGTGGTGTTTTCAATTTTATGTGCCAGAAAAAAGAGACGATATTTTGCAGCAGTCAATATGGATGAACTCTAATATTGTAATAGATGGAAAGCCTTTCTTTTGGAAAATATGTTTGAAAGAGGAATCATTTTTGTCAATGATATTATCAATGAGAATGGTAAAATTATGAAGTATGATGAATTTAGAGCTATGTATGGTGATGCTTGCTCAAGCTTTTCATTTTATCAACTAACTGGAGTAATTGGGAAAAGATGGAAACAAAGAATTAATTATGGAACTACTAAATTATTAGTTTGTAAACCTCTAATAAGAAATTCTAGTTGGCAAAAAGGGACTAAAATAAATAGAAAAATATATAATTTTTATTTAATAAAGAAATCTTTGAAGGCTGCCTCATACAACACAAATGGAAAATGGGAGGACTTTTTTGACTGCCCGTTGCCATGGTATGCCATATTCAAACTAATCTATAAAACCACTATCGATGTGCAAAATCGTTATTTTCAAATTAAAATTATTTATAACTTCTTACCCACAGGGAAAATGTTAAAATTAAGGAATATGACAGAGTCAGATGATTGCCGATTTTGTTGTCAGGAGCCTGAATCCACCCTGCATTTGTTTTGGTATTGTCATATTGTGTCTTTGTTTTGGGTGGAAGTTGAAAAAATGTGTTTAAGGATCGGTTTGTTTATGAAGCTTAATGTGGTTTCTGTTATTTTAGGAGAGTTCATTGACAATCATGATTTAGTCAATTTAATTATAGTACTCGGTAAAATGTTTATTTTTAAGGCCAAAAACAGATATTCACTTAGTATTACTTTCTTTAAAACATTTATTCAGTATTTTCTAACTTTAGAAAGTTACATGGTTGAAAACAATAATGATGCCAAAAACATTAAAAAAAAGATGAGAAGTCCTCAAAGGCTTATTTTGAAAGTATAATTATGTTTATAGATTATATGATATCTGTTGTTGTGTTCCCTAATTTGAGTGACCTGGACATAATCTGGACTGTACATAAATACTTATTTTGAAAATGTAATTTTGTTTATAAATGATATGCAATCTGTTGTGTTCCCTAATTTTGTTCTGTATACATGAATGAAGGTGTGTGTTGCTGAGTCCGACTTGGACATTATCTGGACTGGGCCTGGTTTAAAAAACCCTTTAAACAAATCTAATTTCATTGACAACCTGGTCTGTTGAAGAGAAGGCCCTTTTTTAAAAAATAAAATAAAATAAGATAAATAAATAAAAAACATTTTCTTGGATAAAAAAGAAAGTAAAACAATATAAAAATAAATACATAAAAAATAGTAATTAATGAAAATGTTAGTGGACCAGCAGCCTATACAATCATGTGTGCTTCAGGGACTGTGTCCCTTGCAGATGTGTTGTCTATGTTGTGGGAACCAGAATATTGGTAGCAGAAAGAAATAACCCCTTTTGTGTGAGTGGGTGTGGATGAGTGTGCATGGGGGAGGTTGTTTGGGTTGATGCACTGATTGAAAGTGTATCTTGTGTTTTTTCTATGTAGATTTAATTTAAAAAAAAAAAAAAAAATTTTTTTTTTTTTTTTAGAACAGGCCCGCGGGCGACTCATCTGGTCCTTACGGGCGACCTGGTGCCCGCGGGCACCGCTTTGGTGACCCCTGGACTATATCAATCAAAAATGGGAAAAGGAAGCAAATGAGATTGAAAGGAGGAGTTGGGAGAAAATATGCCACATGCATTGGACCACGACAGGGTAGAATACATAGCGAGAATTCTGTTGGAACAACACTGAGATATTTCACCATGCCCATCCAGAAAAGACACCTGGGCAATAGAGACACCTGCTGGAGACTGCGTGGAACAAATGGAGCCAATCACACTCATATATTTTGGGACTGCTGGGTTTTTAGACTCATTTGCCACTTTTCCACTAACGCAGGGGTATTTTGGTATTTGTGTAGCGTCCCAGAAGAGTTAGTGCTGCAAGGGGTTCTGGGGATTTGTTCTGTTGTGTTACGGTGCGGATGTTCTCCCGAAATGTGTTTGTCATTCTTGTTTGGTGTGGGTTCACAGTGTGGCGCATATTTGTAACAGTGTTAAAGTTGTTTATACGGCCATACCTCAGTGTGACCTGTATGGACCAAGTATGCATTGCATTCACTTGTGTGTGAAAAGCCTTAGATATTATGTGATTGGGCCGGCACGCAAAGGCAGTGCCTTTTGAGGCACGCCCCCAATATTGTTGTCTGGGTGGAAATCGGGAGATTGGATGCCCCGGGAGATTTTCGGGAGGGGCACTGAAATTTGGGAGTCTCCTGGGAAAATCGGGAGGGTTGGCAAGTATGACTGGGAGATGCAAGTGCTCTGTACTTCTCTCTATGTCCGTGTACCACTCCGGACAGCGGCGTTTTAAAAAGTCATAAATGTTACTTTTTGAAACCGATACCGATAATTTCCGATATTACATTTTAAACCATTTATAGGCATCTCTATTATTTTACCCTCAGCATGTTTTACGAATCCAAAATACGACCAGACTTCAGATTTTTTCAGTTTAATTGGAGGGAAAATCCCCGGAACGAGGTCAGTTTGTTGCTTTCCGCCATATTTTCTTGAGTCAAGCATTGCAAATGGCGATAGTAGGCAATGCTGCTGCTGCATTTCCAGGAATAAGCAATGTCGCCTAAAATTATTTAATGAATGACGGTTTTTCCATAATAAAAAGGTATACATTATTAGTAACCGTCTGGAATTTTACAGAGGTTTACCATTATACCGTTTACTGTTACATCTTTAGTTTGTGAATGTCCATACCCCTCTAAGTTAATATAACCTCCATTGCGGCAAAAAAACAAGTATTAAGTGTTATTATCACTGGGGCACTCGAGAAAGGCTAAGATATGACACATCGAGTCAGGAGAGCAGCAGACAAGGAAACAGGCTAAAGCAGGAGAATCTGTTCTTAGTTTAATTAAACGATGTGTGTGTATATAGAACCACGTTACCACGGCGTGTAAGCAGCTTTGAACGTTAAATTTACAAGTAGCTTAATAAAAGTTGAGAAAAATGATATCTGTTGATGTGTTGCGGCCACGGCCTACATGTAGGAGGATGGATTTATCCATAAATCGTAGTCCGTATCACTACTAATGTTTTTAGTACTTGATCGATACTAATGATCCGATCTTTTGGTCGTTTTTTTTATGTTAAAAAAATCTGTGAGTAAGTCTCAGGATACAGTAGGACTTTGAGGGCAAAAACCAAAGGCTATAAATGAGTAGTAGATGTACATTTTTGCCGTTTTTTTAGTTATTGTGTTCTATTGACTTTGTTTTGCTCAAGCAATTGTATGAAATATAAGAGCGTAATGGCAACATTTTAAATATTTAGTTTATTGCTACAGTGTCTTCCTGTATTTTTCCTGCAGATTATAATTGTGATTTAAAAATAATAATTTAGTGATCTTAAACATTTAATATTTAAATACCATATATAAATCCTAAAATTTCCAGTTAATTCATGTGATCGTATCGGCTGATCTCACTTAAGGATATATACTGTATATACGTATACTACATGTGTATACAAAAAAACTAATGTGACAATAACATGTTTGCAGTCAAATAAGCATATTTTTAGAGTCAAAATAGAAATTAAATGGCAAAATCTTTGTGTGAAGGTTAAATTTAAAAATACATATTGTCCAGGGTGTACACTGCCTTCCGCACCCCGCTCCAGCACCCCCAGCGACTCGAGAGGGACAAGCGGTAGAAAATGGATGGATGGATATCAAGACTCAGTGGTCATCAACATTTTATGTTATTGCTTATCTGTAACATGTCTGTTATGCCTTTTGCGCCAATTCTTCTATTTTTGCTGTTTATTTTTTTTCAATTTGATTTTTCAATGTGCGGACGGGCCAAAAAATAAAGCTGCGGGACCAAATGGCCTTTGCGCCAAACTTTGGATACCTCGTCTTCTTCAGTGTTGAGTGTGTGACTGTAATCAACTGTGAGCAATCACAACTTTATGTAGCTTATCAGCTTCCAGTCGCGAGCGGACATTATAATTTAGGGGGGGGGGGGGGGGGGCAATAGACTACAGACTCTGATTACATTGAACACATTGTTTATTCAAAAATAACCAAATAACAATATCTTATAA
Organism: Entelurus aequoreus; assembly: GCF_033978785.1. Lineage (NCBI taxonomy): Eukaryota > Metazoa > Chordata > Actinopteri > Syngnathiformes > Syngnathidae > Entelurus > Entelurus aequoreus. The sequence continues at coordinate 59,656,296 of NC_084732.1, forward strand.
TGATATAATAAAAATATTAGAGAAATAAAGAAGCCTACAATTTTTGGTTGTTTTCCGCTCCATTTGCAGAATGGCGATATACGATATATATCTCCATATTTTTTCCGTAAAGTACAAACAAAACACAAAACAGTCCTAGTTACCTGAGATACTAAGTAAGTCATTATTAGTAAGTCAATAATTTGACTTAGTAATTTGATGTTAGTTTGTCTAAATTGTCAGATGATCGCTTCTCTGATGTCTCCATCATGTCCAGAAGTCTCTTCTCTATCTGGACATCTTCTACTGCATTCAGCAACTTTGTCTCCACTGGAAGTTTTCGTTTTAGTCTGTCGTGCTTGTGGCTGTTGAGTTTTGCCTAGTGAAAAAAAAAAAAAAAATGTATAAGGATTTTTACAAAATTACATTCAATAATCACGAATACATTATTTGGGATAAACCCACTTTAGCACAGGTGTAAGATAGTGACATGTTATTTACAACATGTCAAATGGCCCTCAACATCGTCTGGAAACAATGTGTGTCAATAAAGCACTTTGAGCTATTTTAATTTTGACAGAAAAAAAAACATTTAATGCAACTGCAGTTTTACTTAACTCAATATTATTTATTACAAGAAACTACTCAAAGCATTTTTAATACAACCCTATTTAAATACATCTAAAACAGCTGAACTTTAATATATGCTTGCCATCTTGACTTCTGATTCCAAAGCAAGTATTTTTGTCACACTGTTGTCAAACAATGATCATATTCAAACAAATGGGCAAAATATGATTCCACATTGTTGAAAGTGGTCATCTGAGAGCATTTGTAATTGCAGTGCAGTTCATATAAAAATGTTTTGATGCCCCATCTATCTGCCTTTTAACAATATTACTTCCTAGCAATGAAGTTAGCGCCCACATACCTGAAGTAGAGCTCTTCTCTCTTTCACCACAGAAGATTGTGGATTGCTCCCATTGGAATCTTGCTGCTCTTGTACATCATTCGGCATATCTTTGTCTGTGACCAGGCTGTCAAGGGTGAATGGAGAATCCCAACTCCTGTGAGAGCCTGTGTCAATATTTGATGTTTCTATTCCAAATTGAATGGATGTAGTTGATGGAGAACCGCCCCAGATCTGCTGGCATAATTGGAAGTACAGCAAAACAACTCTACCATAACCACTTCTTCCACCTGCGTCGACTGCTTGTCTGTATTTTCCACGAATCACTTTCAGTTTAGTGTTGATAGTTGTTTTTGGCGATGTCCTCTTTCCGGTGAGGAAATTCCTCAGATGTCCCTCCAAGTCCGTACCGTTCCAAAATAGGGTAAGAATGTCACCATACTTGGACTGGCAAGTTTCCCAGTCAACACTTTGTTGAGTTTTGTTAACTTTAAACTCCAAAATGATGCTTAAAAGTAGCTCTACTTCTCTGTCAGTCCACATAAATAATTATTTCTTGCCGTGACCCGCTATTTTTGCTATATGCCGCCTCCGGAAAGGACGTTTTGGATGTTTCTGATTGGCTAAAATGGTCTTAAGTCCTAGGCTACAGCGCCCCCAGTAATTCGGCATGCGTATGACACTCACTGTATGCGTTTGCTTGGGGACAGAGATAGTTATGCAAACGTGTGGCTGGCGATCTTGTTAAGACCTTAGTTTAGGCGGTGGCTTTTTGTTGCTAAGGCGGCCGCCTTAGCAACAAAGCGCTGCGGGAAACCCTGAGTATTATTCTACACAGTATTATTATATATAGCATTATCCAGATTTCAGCTTCGTTGTTAAATGTGCTCTGCTGGGTACAACAGCTACTGAATTGCAAACACCAAATGTTGGCAGCTATGCAAATTAACGGCTTTCGTTGAAACGAATTGGAATCAATTTAATCAATGCTTTGCTTACCAAAACACCACCATTTTAAAAGGGAACATGCCTTTAAAAAACCCCCAAAAACATTTACTGTAGATAAGAATTATTTTATCAAAATAATACAATAAATTGTACTTCAAACAACTATAGTATATGTATGAAGTAATGTAGTTATAATAACAAACATTTACCTTACTAGCGTACTTCTACGTTATCTCATTTGAGCTGCTTCTCAATCAAACACACCATCAGCAGCTTCGCCATATCTTCATGGATAAATGTTCACCGTTTCTATGTTATTTTAACATCTTTGGCTGGCACAAAAGCTGGCTCATGCTTCACTACGTTGCTTTCAACTGCATCACAAAGTCTGCTGCACGGTCAGTCATGGTTTTAATGATTTATTTCTTTAATTCAATTCAGTTTCTGGCTCGACTTCATGGAGACTGCAGGGCTCTGTGAGATTGACGTGGCAACCAGAAGAATAGTTGGGGGCAATGATTCACCAACTGACCTCGACAGCCCTTTTCAGGTAAATACAGTCGTGGTCAAAAGTTTACATACACTTGTGAACGACATAATGTAATGGCTGTCTTGAGTTTCCACTCATTTTTACAACTCTTATTTTTTTTGTGATAGAGTGATTGGAGCACACACTTGTTTGTCACAAAAAACCTTCATGAATTGTTTTATTTTTATGAATTTATTATGGGTCTACTGAAAATGTGACCAAATCTGCTGGGTCAAAAGTATACATACAGCAACATACATTATCAATTTTGGTGATGAAGAAAAGTTACAATCAAATCAAATTAGCTCCATTGCATGGCCTCTTAACTTCATGTAAGTGATTATAATTGATGACACCTGTTGATTTCTCTGAGCCCATTTAAATAGGGCTGTAACGTACACATGCATATATATATATATATATATCATCATCGGCATCGCAGTCTCGGAAGACCATTGATTTCCTGTGCCTCGGAGTCAGGTCTTGTCGCAGCGTCTCCTGTGGCTGTGTTGGCCAATTCGTGAGAGACATTCCCGGCCGCATATGTCACATATCCAGACCGGTCCCATAGATGTTACCGGTGTCGCAGAGCCCTGTTTCTTTCTCTTTGCCCTCTTAGCCTCATGGTGTTGGGCCAGGGTGGTTTCTGACTTGAGCAGCCCGCTGCGGAGTGCCTGCTGCCACTGAAGGCGGTCCTGGGCTGCATCTTCCCAGCTGTCGGGGCTGATGTCAAAAGACTTGAGGTCTTGTTTGCAGACGTCCTTGTAATGCAGCTGGGGACGGCCAATCTGCCTCTTGCCAGTTGTGAGTTCAGCATAGAGGATGTCCTTTGGGATTCGCCCATCGTCCATCCGCCGGACATGGCCCAGCCAGCGGAGACGTCGCTGCCTCAGTAGGGAGCACATGCTGGGAAGCTGTGCTCTATATATATAGAGTGGCCGTGCCAGCAATCGGAGGGTTGCTGGTTACTGGGGGGGCAAGACACTTCACCCTTGCCCCTGATGGCTGCTGGTTAGCGCCTTGCATGGCAGCTCCCGCCATCAGTGTGTGAATGTGGAAATACTGTCAAAGCGCTTTGAGTACCTTGAAGGTAGAAAAGCGCTATACAAGTATAATCCATTTATCATTTATTTATTTATATATATCAGTGTTTCCCACACATTCATTTATTTGTGGCGGCCCGCCACGAAAGAATTACGTCCACCACAAATAAAAAAAAATAAACAATTTTTTTTTTTGTCCTGTCCAGCTTCTCAGGCAAATCATATAGTTGATGTAGATGCCCATATAGGCTGTTCAGATTTACTTTACAAAAGAGAAGTGTAGGATACTTCTCTTGTTGCCTTATTTGTATTTGACCACTACTGTTTTCTGTTTATTTGTTACTGACTGTGGCAGGACACCTCTGCCTCTGTTTCACTTTATGTTGCTGGTAAATAATATGGTTGTAGTAGTAGGCTAAAGTTAAATGATTTAGTATGCACTAATTAAAGGGGCAGAGCTTTAAGAGACATTTTAGCTTTTATATTTTATAATATATATTTTTGGTAAGAACCACAATTAATAAATATATTTCAGTGAATAACTTATTGTTCAAATCTGTATATAAATATGTACATAAAGTGTTGTAATTATATTGTAAAATGGATGGATGGATGGATGGACGTTTAAAACAAAACTGTTATTATTAATTAGTAAGTATACATTTTTTGAGCCTTTTTAGAGAAAATCATATCATTGTAGTAAATTATGCAAATTACTCGATGTCATGGTGACCACGCCCATAGCCACGCCCATAGCCACGCCCCCACCGCCACAGGTATCTTGGCAGTTTATGGGAAACACTGTATGTACAGTGTATTTATATATATATATATATATATATATATATATATATATATATATACAGTATATATATATATATATTAGGGGTGTGGGAAAAAATCGATTCAAATTCGAATCGCGGTTCTCACGTTGTGCAATTCAGAATCGATTCTCATTTTTAAAAAATCAATGTATTTTAATTTTTAATTTACATTTAATTTTATTTTTTTTATTTTATTTTTTTTATTAATCAATCCAACACAACAATACACAGCAATACCATAACAATGCAATCCAATTACAAAACCAGACCCGACCCAGCAACACTCAGAACTGCAATAAACAGAGCAGTTGAGAGGAGACACAAAGACGACACAGAACAAACCAAAAGTAGTGAAACAAAAATGAATATTAGCAACAACAATATCAATATTAGTAACAATTTCAACATAGCAGTGATTAAAAATCCCTCATTGACATTATCATTAGACATTTATAAAAAAAATAGAAAATAAATAATGAACACTAGTGTCACAGTGGCTTACACTTGCATCGCATCTCATAAGCTTGACAACACACTGTGTCCAATATTTTCACAAAGATAAAATAAGTCATATTTTGGTTCATTTAATAGTTAAAACACATTTACATTATTGCAATCAGTTGATAAAACATTGTCCTTTACAATTATAAAAGCTTTTTACAAAAATCTACTACTCTGCTTGCATGTCAGCAGACTTGGGTAGATCCTGCTGAAATCCTATGTATTGAATGAAAAGAGAAATGTTTTGAATCGAAAAAATATCGTTTTGAATCAAGAATCGCATTGAATGGAAACAAATCGATTTATAATCGAATCGAAACCCCAAGAATTGATATTGAATCGAATCGTGGAACACCCAAAGATTCGCAGCCCTAGTAAATAAATAAATATACACTACCGTTCAAAAGTTTGGGGTCACCCAAACAATTTTGTGGAATAGCCTTAATTTCTAAGAACAAGAAAAGACTGTCGAGTTTCAGATGAAAGTTCTCTTTTTCTGGCCTTTTGAGCGTTTAATTGACCCCACAAATGTGATGCTCCAGAAACTCAATCTGCTCAAAGGAAGGTCAGTTTTGTAGCTTCTGTAACGAGCTAAACTGTTTTCAGATGTGTGAACATGATTGCACAAGGGTTTTGTAATCATCAATTAGCCTTCTGAGCCAATGAGCAAACACATTGTACCATTAGAACACTGGAGTGATAGTTGCTGGAAATGGGCCTCTATACACCTATGTAGATATTGCACCAAAAACCAGACATTTGCAGCTAGAATAGTCATTTACCACATTAGCAATGTATAGAGTGTAGGGATGATACTCGAAACCGGTTTTCCCGGTTGTTCGATAAGAAAATAACCGAGTCCTCGGACTCGAATCCCTTTTTGAGAACCGGTACCCGTTATCGAGACCACTATAGTAAAGAAAAGAGTTGGTTCTTTATTCGAATCCCTCGGAACGAATCCCGTCCCGACCAGAAATGCTCCGTATGACATCACAATAAATCAGTCACGTAGCTCAGTCATTAGGCGCAGATAGCGAAAGCAGGAAAACAATGGACGGAAAAAGCGCTCCAAGGTGTAATAAAGTTAAAAACAAAAGGTATAATCCAATGAATAACTTTACTGAGAGATTTGAGCAGGGTACAAACTCATGAAGAACACTTTTACGACCCACCGGAAACATAGCAACCAGGCTAGCAACGCACCTCCTTTACGGCAGCTGGCACAACGTTCTTAAAGCAACCGCAGCACATACATATATATACAACACATCTCCCTTTTTTAACTTTTGTTTTTCACACTGTATATGTGTTGTCTGTCTAATTATAAATAATGCAGACGAGGCGTGTTGCTGAGTTCTTGACGTTTACTTTCACGGGTGACGACATGCAACAACACTTTTCGGGGCTACCGCGCATGCTCGTCACTCCCGTTGCATGATGGGTAGTGTAGTTGTTATATTCCCTAGCTCATAACATCTTTCCCCCTATAAAGAAATACTGTTAACTCAATAAAGTGTATTTCTTTTTTTAGCTTTAACTTTTCATTTTTTAGCATTGTAACCACATTTGCAAACAACTTTTCTCTTCATAGAATTTTCTTTCTTTCTTTAAAGTGCAAAAATGTCAACGCATCATAACAAACAGTTATGTCAAATAGCAGCAGAATTGCACTTTTTGGAAAGCTGTATTATTTCCAGTTTTGTGCCCAAGGGACTGATTTTATTTAACACTATTTTATTATTTATACACCTATAGTGATCACAGAGACAGGTTTTTTTTGTGTTACTGTATATATTTGTTTTTCTGAAAAATCCCACTTAATATACTTTGTGTAACAACAGTCAATGTTTATTTATTTTATTTTATTTTTTAGGGGGTAACAGTCAATATGTATTTATTTATTAGATTAAATTGTTTTCTTATATAATAAAAGTGAGCTTTTGTTAAACCAAATATTGTGTGTTTTTTTCCATATACAACAACCTATCTGGACTCGATA